>NC_086318.1:64906050-65206050 GCF_036172605.1 Pelobates fuscus
GATTTTTCTCTTGTTTAAGAAGGTAAATTTATATATTATATTAAATAGTTAAACCAAGATAGAGAGCTTTGCAAGCTCTCTCCATCCACCCTTTGCATCCGAAGTCAGAGCATAATGCATGTAGGAATCAGCCCGGCTAGCTCAGTCGGTAGAGCATGAGACTCTTAATCTCAGGGTCGTGGGTTCGAGCCCCACGTTGGGCGAGATATGTAATTTTATGTCTCCTTTATTGAAAAAAATAAAAAAAGAAGGAAGGTGCTTACGTTTGGCCTAGGGAATCATAAAAGTCACCATATATTAGAGCAGATTGTATATTTGAAAAACATAGAAGGTGAAGAAACAGGAGTGTAGTTCTTTGGAAAAGTGTGTCAAGCAATTTAATTGTTGTAAGACGATTGAGGAATTCTTACAAAACATTTTAGTAGAGGGAGATTTTCAAATCTAACCATAAACCAGTGGACACAACCTAGCAGGGGAACATGTTAACAAAATGCTACCTTAGAATATAAGGAATTAAGTCATATTATTTCCATAAGAGCAATGAAGCCATTGTTTAAGAATGCAACTTTATATGGTTCAGTGGAGCTAAATCTCACCTTCCAACATAAGCAACTAGGGTCTATGATCTCTTTCACCATCAGGCCAGGAGAAATGAAACAATCCAAAAGGGGTAGGTTTTCAATGCTAATCACATGTTACTGGACACAGTCTAACTGAATACAATCTAAATTAAACACCACTGTCAGACAAGAGCTACTATGGCCCATCATTTCCTTCACCATTTCTAATTGTTTTACGACTCTAGAAATGCAGACTTGGAGACTTCTCGTTATGATCCAAAAAGGGGAGATTTTCAAATCTTATCACCTGGACAGAAACTAAGGGATTAAAATCAAAACTAGATCTCACTGTGGAACAAGAGCTACTATGGCCCATTATATCCTTCACTGTTTCTGATTGTTTTATGAGTCTAGGAATGCCAACCTTGAGACGTTTCATTACAGGGTGGATTGCTTGAATCTTATAGGGTAAAGTGATATGATTTTTCTCTTGTTTAAGAAGGTAAATTTTATATCATACATTAAGATAGAGAGCTTTGCGAGTTCCCTCTTTCCCTCTGTCCACCCTTTGCTTCCGCAAAGCTCTCTCGGAATGCAGACTTGAAGACTTTTCATTACAGGGTGAGTTCTATAGGGTAAAGTGATCTGATTTTTCTCTTGTTTAAGAAGGTAAATTTATATATTATATTAAATAGTTAAACCAAGATAGAGAGCTTTGCAAGCTCTCTCCATCCACCCTTTGCATCCGAAGTCAGAGCATAATGCATGTAGGAATCAGCCCGGCTAGCTCAGTCGGTAGAGCATGAGACTCTTAATCTCAGGGTCGTGGGTTCGAGCCCCACGTTGGGCGAGATATGTAATTTTATGTCTCCTTTATTGAAAAAAATAAAAAAAGAAGGAAGGTGCTTACGTTTGGCCTAGGGAATCATAAAAGTCACCATATATTAGAGCAGATTGTATATTTGAAAAACATAGAAGGTGAAGAAACAGGAGTGTAGTTCTTTGGAAAAGTGTGTCAAGCAATTTAATTGTTGTAAGACGATTGAGGAATTCTTACAAAACATTTTAGTAGAGGGAGATTTTCAAATCTAACCATAAACCAGTGGACACAACCTAGCAGGGGAACATGTTAACAAAATGCTACCTTAGAATATAAGGAATTAAGTCATATTATTTCCATAAGAGCAATGAAGCCATTGTTTAAGAATGCAACTTTATATGGTTCAGTGGAGCTAAATCTCACCTTCCAACATAAGCAACTAGGGTCTATGATCTCTTTCACCATCAGGCCAGGAGAAATGAAACAATCCAAAAGGGGTAGGTTTTCAAAGCTAATCACATGTTACTGGACACAGTCTAACTGAATACAATCTAAATTAAACCCCACTGTCAGACAAGAGCTACTATGGCCCATCATTTCCTTCACCATTTCTAATTGTTTTACGACTCTAGAAATGCAGACTTGGAGACTTCTCGTTATGATCCAAAAAGGGGAGATTTTCAAATCTTATCACCTGGACAGAAACTAAGGGATTAAAATCAAAACTAGATCTCACTGTGGAACAAGAGCTACTATGGCCCATTATATCCTTCACTGTTTCTGATTGTTTTACGAGTCTAGGAATGCCAACCTTGAGACGTTTCATTACAGGGTGGATTGCTTGAATCTTATAGGGTAAAGTGATATGATTTTTCTCTTGTTTAAGAAGGTAAATTTTATATCATACATTAAGATAGAGAGCTTTGCGAGTTCCCTCTTTCCCTCTGTCCACCCTTTGCTTCCGCAAAGCTCTCTCGGAATGCAGACTTGAAGACTTTTCATTACAGGGTGAGTTCTATAGGGTAAAGTGATCTGATTTTTCTCTTGTTTAAGAAGGTAAATTTATATATTATATTAAATAGTTAAACCAAGATAGAGAGCTTTGCAAGCTCTCTCCATCCACCCTTTGCATCCGAAGTCAGAGCATAATGCATGTAGGAATCAGCCCGGCTAGCTCAGTCGGTAGAGCATGAGACTCTTAATCTCAGGGTCGTGGGTTCGAGCCCCACGTTGGGCGAGATATGTAATTTTATGTCTCCTTTATTGAAAAAAATAAAAAAAGAAGGAAGGTGCTTACGTTTGGCCTAGGGAATCATAAAAGTCACCATATATTAGAGCAGATTGTATATTTGAAAAACATAGAAGGTGAAGAAACAGGAGTGTAGTTCTTTGGAAAAGTGTGTCAAGCAATTTAATTGTTGTAAGACGATTGAGGAATTCTTACAAAACATTTTAGTAGAGGGAGATTTTCAAATCTAACCATAAACCAGTGGACACAACCTAGCAGGGGAACATGTTAACAAAATGCTACCTTAGAATATAAGGAATTAAGTCATATTATTTCCATAAGAGCAATGAAGCCATTGTTTAAGAATGCAACTTTATATGGTTCAGTGGAGCTAAATCTCACCTTCCAACATAAGCAACTAGGGTCTATGATCTCTTTCACCATCAGGCCAGGAGAAATGAAACAATCCAAAAGGGGTAGGTTTTCAATGCTAATCACATGTTACTGGACACAGTCTAACTGAATACAATCTAAATTAAACCCCACTGTCAGACAAGAGCTACTATGGCCCATCATTTCCTTCACCATTTCTAATTGTTTTACGACTCTAGAAATGCAGACTTGGAGACTTCTCGTTATGATCCAAAAAGGGGAGATTTTCAAATCTTATCACCTGGACAGAAACTAAGGGATTAAAATCAAAACTAGATCTCACTGTGGAACAAGAGCTACTATGGCCCATTATATCCTTCACTGTTTCTGATTGTTTTACGAGTCTAGGAATGCCAACCTGGAGACGTTTCATTACAGGGTGGATTGCTTGAATCTTATAGGGTAAAGTGATATGATTTTTCTCTTGTTTAAGAAGGTAAATTTTATATCATACATTAAGATAGAGAGCTTTGCGAGTTCCCTCTTTCCCTCTGTCCACCCTTTGCTTCCGCAAAGCTCTCTCGGAATGCAGACTTGAAGACTTTTCATTACAGGGTGAGTTCTATAGGGTAAAGTGATCTGATTTTTCTCTTGTTTAAGAAGGTAAATTTATATATTATATTAAATAGTTAAACCAAGATAGAGAGCTTTGCAAGCTCTCTCCATCCACCCTTTGCATCCGAAGTCAGAGCATAATGCATGTAGGAATCAGCCCGGCTAGCTCAGTCGGTAGAGCATGAGACTCTTAATCTCAGGGTCGTGGGTTCGAGCCCCACGTTGGGCGAGATATGTAATTTTATGTCTCCTTTATTGAAAAAAATAAAAAAAGAAGGAAGGTGCTTACGTTTGGCCTAGGGAATCATAAAAGTCACCATATATTAGAGCAGATTGTATATTTGAAAAACATAGAAGGTGAAGAAACAGGAGTGTAGTTCTTTGGAAAAGTGTGTCAAGCAATTTAATTGTTGTAAGACGATTGAGGAATTCTTACAAAACATTTTAGTAGAGGGACATTTTCAAATCTAACCATAAACCAGTGGACACAACCTAGCAGGGGAACATGTTAACAAAATGCTACCTTAGAATATAAGGAATTAAGTCATATTATTTCCATAAGAGCAATGAAGCCATTGTTTAAGAATGCAACTTTATATGGTTCAGTGGAGCTAAATCTCACCTTCCAACATAAGCAACTAGGGTCTATGATCTCTTTCACCATCAGGCCAGGAGAAATGAAACAATCCAAAAGGGGTAGGTTTTCAATGCTAATCACATGTTACTGGACACAGTCTAACTGAATACAATCTAAATTAAACCCCACTGTCAGACAAGAGCTACTATGGCCCATCATTTCCTTCACCATTTCTAATTGTTTTACGACTCTAGAAATGCAGACTTGGAGACTTCTCGTTATGATCCAAAAAGGGGAGATTTTCAAATCTTATCACCTGGACAGAAACTAAGGGATTAAAATCAAAACTAGATCTCACTGTGGAACAAGAGCTACTATGGCCCATTATATCCTTCACTGTTTCTGATTGTTTTACGAGTCTAGGAATGCCAACCTTGAGACGTTTCATTACAGGGTGGATTGCTTGAATCTTATAGGGTAAAGTGATATGATTTTTCTCTTGTTTAAGAAGGTAAATTTTATATCATACATT
Source organism: Pelobates fuscus (assembly GCF_036172605.1). NCBI lineage: Eukaryota > Metazoa > Chordata > Amphibia > Anura > Pelobatidae > Pelobates > Pelobates fuscus. The sequence continues at coordinate 64,910,755 of NC_086318.1, forward strand.
AAGATAGAGAGCTTTGCGAGTTCCCTCTTTCCCTCTGTCCACCCTTTGCTTCCGCAAAGCTCTCTCGGAATGCAGACTTGAAGACTTTTCATTACAGGGTGAGTTCTATAGGGTAAAGTGATCTGATTTTTCTCTTGTTTAAGAAGGTAAATTTATATATTATATTAAATAGTTAAACCAAGATAGAGAGCTTTGCAAGCTCTCTCCATCCACCCTTTGCATCCGAAGTCAGAGCATAATGCATGTAGGAATCAGCCCGGCTAGCTCAGTCGGTAGAGCATGAGACTCTTAATCTCAGGGTCGTGGGTTCGAGCCCCACGTTGCGCGAGATATGTAATTTTATGTCTCCTTTATTGAAAAAAATAAAAAAAGAAGGAAGGTGCTTACGTTTGGCCTAGGGAATCATAAAAGTCACCATATATTAGAGCAGATTGTATATTTGAAAAACATAGAAGGTGAAGAAACAGGAGTGTAGTTCTTTGGAAAAGTGTGTCAAGCAATTTAATTGTTGTAAGACGATTGAGGAATTCTTACAAAACATTTTAGTAGAGGGAGATTTTCAAATCTAACCATAAACCAGTGGACACAACCTAGCAGGGGAACATGTTAACAAAATGCTACCTTAGAATATAAGGAATTAAGTCATATTATTTCCATAAGAGCAATGAAGCCATTGTTTAAGAATGCAACTTTATATGGTTCAGTGGAGCTAAATCTCACCTTCCAACATAAGCAACTAGGGTCTATGATCTCTTTCACCATCAGGCCAGGAGAAATGAAACAATCCAAAAGGGGTAGGTTTTCAATGCTAATCACATGTTACTGGACACAGTCTAACTGAATACAATCTAAATTAAACCCCACTGTCAGACAAGAGCTACTATGGCCCATCATTTCCTTCACCATTTCTAATTGTTTTACGACTCTAGAAATGCAGACTTGGAGACTTCTCGTTATGATCCAAAAAGGGGAGATTTTCAAATCTTATCACCTGGACAGAAACTAAGGGATTAAAATCAAAACTAGATCTCACTGTGGAACAAGAGCTACTATGGCCCATTATATCCTTCACTGTTTCTGATTGTTTTACGAGTCTAGGAATGCCAACCTGGAGACGTTTCATTACAGGGTGGATTGCTTGAATCTTATAGGGTAAAGTGATATGATTTTTCTCTTGTTTAAGAAGGTAAATTTTATATCATACATTAAGATAGAGAGCTTTGCGAGTTCCCTCTTTCCCTCTGTCCACCCTTTGCTTCCGCAAAGCTCTCTCGGAATGCAGACTTGAAGACTTTTCATTACAGGGTGAGTTCTATAGGGTAAAGTGATCTGATTTTTCTCTTGTTTAAGAAGGTAAATTTATATATTATATTAAATAGTTAAACCAAGATAGAGAGCTTTGCAAGCTCTCTCCATCCACCCTTTGCATCCGAAGTCAGAGCATAATGCATGTAGGAATCAGCCCGGCTAGCTCAGTCGGTAGAGCATGAGACTCTTAATCTCAGGGTCGTGGGTTCGAGCCCCACGTTGGGCGAGATATGTAATTTTATGTCTCCTTTATTGAAAAAAATAAAAAAAGAAGGAAGGTGCTTACGTTTGGCCTAGGGAATCATAAAAGTCACCATATATTAGAGCAGATTGTATATTTGAAAAACATAGAAGGTGAAGAAACAGGAGTGTAGTTCTTTGGAAAAGTGTGTCAAGCAATTTAATTGTTGTAAGACGATTGAGGAATTCTTACAAAACATTTTAGTAGAGGGACATTTTCAAATCTAACCATAAACCAGTGGACACAACCTAGCAGGGGAACATGTTAACAAAATGCTACCTTAGAATATAAGGAATTAAGTCATATTATTTCCATAAGAGCAATGAAGCCATTGTTTAAGAAGGCAACTTTATATGGTTCAGTGGAGCTAAATCTCACCTTCCAACATAAGCAACTAGGGTCTATGATCTCTTTCACCATCAGGCCAGGAGAAATGAAACAATCCAAAAGGGGTAGGTTTTCAATGCTAATCACATGTTACTGGACACAGTCTAACTGAATACAATCTAAATTAAACCCCACTGTCAGACAAGAGCTACTATGGCCCATCATTTCCTTCACCATTTCTAATTGTTTTACGACTCTAGAAATGCAGACTTGGAGACTTCTCGTTATGATCCAAAAAGGGGAGATTTTCAAATCTTATCACCTGGACAGAAACTAAGGGATTAAAATCAAAACTAGATCTCACTGTGGAACAAGAGCTACTATGGCCCATTATATCCTTCACTGTTTCTGATTGTTTTACGAGTCTAGGAATGCCAACCTGGAGACGTTTCATTACAGGTTGGATTGCTTGAATCTTATAGGGTACAGTGATATGATTTTTCTCTTGTTTAAGAAGGTAAATTTTATATCATACATTAAGATAGAGAGCTTTGCGAGTTCCCTCTTTCCCTCTGTCCACCCTTTGCTTCCGCAAAGCTCTCTCGGAATGCAGACTTGAAGACTTTTCATTACAGGGTGAATTATACTCTTAATCTCAGGGTCGTGGGTTCGAGCCCCACGTTGGGCGAGATGTGTTAACAAATTGCTACCTTAGAATATAAGGAATTAAGTCATATTATTTCCATAAGAGCAATGACGCCATTGTTTAAGAAGGCAACTTTATATGGTTCAGTGGAGCTAAATCTCACCTTCCAACATAAGCAACTAGGGTTTATGATCTCTTTCACCATCAGGCCAGGAGAAATGAAACAATCCAAAAGGGGTAGGTTTTCAATGCTAATCACATGTTACTGGACACAGTCTAACTGAATACAATCTAAATTAAACCCCACTGTCAGACAAGAGCTACTATGGCCCATCATTTCCTTCACCATTTCTAATTGTTTTACGACTCTAGAAATGCAGACTTGGAGACTTCTCGTTATGATCCAAAAAGGGGAGATTTTCAAATCTTATCACCTGGACAGAAACTAAGGGATTAAAATCAAAACTAGATCTCACTGTGGAACAAGAGCTACTATGGCCCATTATATCCTTCACTGTTTCTGATTGTTTTATGAGTCTAGGAATGCCAACCTTGAGACGTTTCATTACAGGGTGGATTGCTTGAATCTTATAGGGTAAAGTGATATGATTTTTCTCTTGTTTAAGAAGGTAAATTTTATATCATACATTAAGATAGAGAGCTTTGCGAGTTCCCTCTTTCCCTCTGTCCACCCTTTGCTTCCGCAAAGCTCTCTCGGAATGCAGACTTGAAGACTTTTCATTACAGGGTGAGTTCTATAGGGTAAAGTGATCTGATTTTTCTCTTGTTTAAGAAGGTAAATTTATATATTATATTAAATAGTTAAACCAAGATAGAGAGCTTTGCAAGCTCTCTCCATCCACCCTTTGCATCCGAAGTCAGAGCATAATGCATGTAGGAATCAGCCCGGCTAGCTCAGTCGGTAGAGCATGAGACTCTTAATCTCAGGGTCGTGGGTTCGAGCCCCACGTTGGGCGAGATATGTAATTTTATGTCTCCTTTATTGAAAAAAATAAAAAAAGAAGGAAGGTGCTTACGTTTGGCCTAGGGAATCATAAAAGTCACCATATATTAGAGCAGATTGTATATTTGAAAAACATAGAAGGTGAAGAAACAGGAGTGTAGTTCTTTGGAAAAGTGTGTCAAGCTATTTAATTGTTGTAAGACGATTGAGGAATTCTTACAAAACATTTTAGTAGAGGGAGATTTTCAAATCTAACCATAAACCAGTGGACACAACCTAGCAGGGGAACATGTTAACAAAATGCTACCTTAGAATATAAGGAATTAAGTCATATTATTTCCATAAGAGCAATGAAGCCATTGTTTAAGAATGCAACTTTATATGGTTCAGTGGAGCTAAATCTCACCTTCCAACATAAGCAACTAGGGTCTATGATCTCTTTCACCATCAGGCCAGGAGAAATGAAACAATCCAAAAGGGGTAGGTTTTCAATGCTAATCACATGTTACTGGACACAGTCTAACTGAATACAATCTAAATTAAACCCCACTGTCAGACAAGAGCTACTATGGCCCATCATTTCCTTCACCATTTCTAATTGTTTTACGACTCTAGAAATGCAGACTTGGAGACTTCTCGTTATGATCCAAAAAGGGGAGATTTTCAAATCTTATCACCTGGACAGAAACTAAGGGATTAAAATCAAAACTAGATCTCACTGTGGAACAAGAGCTACTATGGCCCATTATATCCTTCACTGTTTCTGATTGTTTTATGAGTCTAGGAATGCCAACCTTGAGACGTTTCATTACAGGGTGGATTGCTTGAATCTTATAGGGTAAAGTGATATGATTTTTCTCTTGTTTAAGAAGGTAAATTTTATATCATACATTAAGATAGAGAGCTTTGCGAGTTCCCTCTTTCCCTCTGTCCACCCTTTGCTTCCGCAAAGCTCTCTCGGAATGCAGACTTGAAGACTTTTCATTACAGGGTGAGTTCTATAGGGTAAAGTGATCTGATTTTTCTCTTGTTTAAGAAGGTAAATTTATATATTATATTAAATAGTTAAACCAAGATAGAGAGCTTTGCAAGCTCTCTCCATCCACCCTTTGCATCCGAAGTCAGAGCATAATGCATGTAGGAATCAGCCCGGCTAGCTCAGTCGGTAGAGCATGAGACTCTTAATCTCAGGGTCGTGGGTTCGAGCCCCACGTTGGGCGAGATATGTAATTTTATGTCTCCTTTATTGAAAAAAATAAAAAAAGAAGGAAGGTGCTTACGTTTGGCCTAGGGAATCATAAAAGTCACCATATATTAGAGCAGATTGTATATTTGAAAAACATAGAAGGTGAAGAAACAGGAGTGTAGTTCTTTGGAAAAGTGTGTCAAGCAATTTAATTGTTGTAAGACGATTGAGGAATTCTTACAAAATATTTTAGTAGAGGGAGATTTTCAAATCTAACCATAAACCAGTGGACACAACCTAGCAGGGGAACATGTTAACAAAATGCTACCTTAGAATATAAGGAATTAAGTCATATTATTTCCATAAGAGCAATGAAGCCATTGTTTAAGAATGCAACTTTATATGGTTCAGTGGAGCTAAATCTCACCTTCCAACATAAGCAACTAGGGTCTATGATCTCTTTCACCATCAGGCCAGGAGAAATGAAACAATCCAAAAGGGGTAGGTTTTCAATGCTAATCACATGTTACTGGACACAGTCTAACTGAATACAATCTAAATTAAACCCCACTGTCAGACAAGAGCTACTATGGCCCATCATTTCCTTCACCATTTCTAATTGTTTTACGACTCTAGAAATGCAGACTTGGAGACTTCTCGTTATGATCCAAAAAGGGGAGATTTTCAAATCTTATCACCTGGACAGAAACTAAGGGATTAAAATCAAAACTAGATCTCACTGTGGAACAAGAGCTACTATGGCCCATTATATCCTTCACTGTTTCTGATTGTTTTACGAGTCTAGGAATGCCAACCTTGAGACGTTTCATTACAGGGTGGATTGCTTGAATCTTATAGGGTAAAGTGATATGATTTTTCTCTTGTTTAAGAAGGTAAATTTTATATCATACATTAAGATAGAGAGCTTTGCGAGTTCCCTCTTTCCCTCTGTCCACCCTTTGCTTCCGCAAAGCTCTCTCGGAATGCAGACTTGAAGACTTTTCATTACAGGGTGAGTTCTATAGGGTAAAGTGATCTGATTTTTCTCTTGTTTAAGAAGGTAAATTTATATATTATATTAAATAGTTAAACCAAGATAGAGAGCTTTGCAAGCTCTCTCCATCCACCCTTTGCATCCGAAGTCAGAGCATAATGCATGTAGGAATCAGCCCGGCTAGCTCAGTCGGTAGAGCATGAGACTCTTAATCTCAGGGTCGTGGGTTCGAGCCCCACGTTGGGCGAGATATGTAATTTTATGTCTCCTTTATTGAAAAAAATAAAAAAAGAAGGAAGGTGCTTACGTTTGGCCTAGGGAATCATAAAAGTCACCATATATTAGAGCAGATTGTATATTTGAAAAACATAGAAGGTGAAGAAACAGGAGTGTAGTTCTTTGGAAAAGTGTGTCAAGCAATTTAATTGTTGTAAGACGATTGAGGAATTCTTACAAAACATTTTAGTAGAGGGACATTTTCAAATCTAACCATAAACCAGTGGACACAACCTAGCAGGGGCACATGTTAACAAAATGCTACCTTAGAATATAAGGAATTAAGTCATATTATTTCCATAAGAGCAATGAAGCCATTGTTTAAGAATGCAACTTTATATGTTTCAGTGGAGCTAAATCTCACCTTCCAACATAAGCAACTAGGGTCTATGATCTCTTTCACCATCAGGCCAGGAGAAATGAAACAATCCAAAAGGGGTAGGTTTTCAATGCTAATCACATGTTACTGGACACAGTCTAACTGAATACAATCTAAATTAAACCCCACTGTCAGACAAGAGCTACTATGGCCCATCATTTCCTTCACCATTTCTAATTGTTTTACGACTCTAGAAATGCAGACTTGGAGACTTCTCGTTATGATCCAAAAAGGGGAGTTTTTCAAATCTTATCACCTGGACAGAAACTAAGGGATTAAAATCAAAACTAGATCTCACTGTGGAACAAGAGCTACTATGGCCCATTATATCCTTCACTGTTTCTGATTGTTTTACGAGTCTAGGAATGCCAACCTGGAGACTTTTCATTACAGGGTGGATTGCTTGAATCTTATAGGGTAAAGTGATATGATTTTTCTCTTGTTTAAGAAGGTAAATTTTATATCATACATTAAGATAGAGAGCTTTGCGAGTTCCCTCTTTCCCTCTGTCCACCCTTTGCTTCCGCAAAGCTCTCTCGGAATGCAGACTTGAAGACTTTTCATTACAGGGTGAGTTCTATAGGGTAAAGTGATCTGATTTTTCTCTTGTTTAAGAAGGTAAATTTATATATTATATTAAATAGTTAAACCAAGATAGAGAGCTTTGCAAGCTCTCTCCATCCACCCTTTGCATCCGAAGTCAGAGCATAATGCATGTAGGAATCAGCCCGGCTAGCTCAGTCGGTAGAGCATGAGACTCTTAATCTCAGGGTCGTGGGTTCGAGCCCCACGTTGGGCGAGAGATGTAATTTTATGTCTCCTTTATTGAAAAAAATAAAAAAAGAAGGAAGGTGCTTACGTTTGGCCTAGGGAATCATAAAAGTCACCATATATTAGAGCAGATTGTATATTTGAAAAACATAGAAGGTGAAGAAACAGGAGTGTAGTTCTTTGGAAAAGTGTGTCAAGCAATTTAATTGTTGTAAGACGATTGAGGAATTCTTACAAAACATTTTAGTAGAGGGAGATTTTCAAATCTAACCATAAACCAGTGGACACAACCTAGCAGGGGAACATGTTAACAAAATGCTACCTTAGAATATAAGGAATTAAGTCATATTATTTCCATAAGAGCAATGAAGCCATTGTTTAAGAAGGCAACTTTATATGGTTCAGTGGAGCTAAATCTCACCTTCCAACATAAGCAACTAGGGTCTATGATCTCTTTCACCATCAGGCCAGGAGAAATGAAACAATCCAAAAGGGGTAGGTTTTCAATGCTAATCACATGTTACTGGACACAGTCTAACTGAATACAATCTAAATTAAACCCCACTGTCAGACAAGAGCTACTATGGCCCATCATTTCCTTCACCATTTCTAATTGTTTTACGACTCTAGAAATGCAGACTTGGATACTTCTCGTTATGATCCAAAAAGGGGAGATTTTCAAATCTTATCACATGGACAGAAACTAAGGGATTAAAATCAAAACTAGATCTCACTGTGGAACAAGAGCTACTATGGCCCATTATATCCTTCACTGTTTCTGATTGTTTTACGAGTCTAGGAATGCCAACCTGGAGACTTTTCATTACAGGGTGGATTGCTTGAATCTTATAGGGTAAAGTGATATGATTTTTCTCTTGTTTAAGAAGGTAAATTTTATATCATACATTAAGATAGAGAGCTTTGCGAGTTCCCTCTTTCCCTCTGTCCACCCTTTGCTTCCGCAAAGCTCTCTCGGAATGCAGACTTGAAGACTTTTCATTACAGGGTGAGTTCTATAGGGTAAAGTGATCTGATTTTTCTCTTGTTTAAGAAGGTAAATTTATATATTATATTAAATAGTTAAACCAAGATAGAGAGCTTTGCAAGCTCTCTCCATCCACCCTTTGCATCCGAAGTCAGAGCATAATGCATGTAGGAATCAGCCCGGCTAGCTCAGTCGGTAGAGCATGAGACTCTTAATCTCAGGGTCGTGGGTTCGAGCCCCACGTTGGGCGAGAGATGTAATTTTATGTCTCCTTTATTGAAAAAAATAAAAAAAGAAGGAAGGTGCTTACGTTTGGCCTAGGGAATCATAAAAGTCACCATATATTAGAGCAGATTGTATATTTGAAAAACATAGAAGGTGAAGAAACAGGAGTGTAGTTCTTTGGAAAAGTGTGTCAAGCAATTTAATTGTTGTAAGACGATTGAGGAATTCTTACAAAACATTTTAGTAGAGGGAGATTTTCAAATCTAACCATAAACCAGTGGACACAACCTAGCAGGGGAACATGTTAACAAAATGCTACCTTAGAATATAAGGAATTAAGTCATATTATTTCCATAAGAGCAATGAAGCCATTGTTTAAGAAGGCAACTTTATATGGTTCAGTGGAGCTAAATCTCACCTTCCAACATAAGCAACTAGGGTCTATGATCTCTTTCACCATCAGGCCAGGAGAAATGAAACAATCCAAAAGGGGTAGGTTTTCAATGCTAATCACATGTTACTGGACACAGTCTAACTGAATACAATCTAAATTAAACCCCACTGTCAGACAAGAGCTACTATGGCCCATCATTTCCTTCACCATTTCTAATTGTTTTACGACTCTAGAAATGCAGACTTGGATACTTCTCGTTATGATCCAAAAAGGGGAGATTTTCAAATCTTATCACATGGACAGAAACTAAGGGATTAAAATCAAAACTAGATCTCACTGTGGAACAAGAGCTACTATGGCCCATTATATCCTTCACTGTTTCTGATTGTTTTACGAGTCTAGGAATGCCAACCTGGAGACTTTTCATTACAGGGTGGATTGCTTGAATCTTATAGGGTAAAGTGATATGATTTTTCTCTTGTTTAAGAAGGTAAATTTTATATCATACATTAAGATAGAGAGCTTTGCGAGTTCCCTCTTTCCCTCTGTCCACCCTTTGCTTCCGCAAAGCTCTCTCGGAATGCAGACTTGAAGACTTTTCATTACAGGGTGAGTTCTATAGGGTAAAGTGATCTGATTTTTCTCTTGTTTAAGAAGGTAAATTTATATATTATATTAAATAGTTAAACCAAGATAGAGAGCTTTGCAAGCTCTCTCCATCCACCCTTTGCATCCGAAGTCAGAGCATAATGCATGTAGGAATCAGCCCGGCTAGCTCAGTCGGTAGAGCATGAGACTCTTAATCTCAGGGTCGTGGGTTCGAGCCCCACGTTGGGCGAGAGATGTAATTTTATGTCTCCTTTATTGAAAAAAATAAAAAAAGAAGGAAGGTGCTTACGTTTGGCCTAGGGAATCATAAAAGTCACCATATATTAGAGCAGATTGTATATTTGAAAAACATAGAAGGTGAAGAAACAGGAGTGTAGTTCTTTGGAAAAGTGTGTCAAGCAATTTAATTGTTGTAAGACGATTGAGGAATTCTTACAAAACATTTTAGTAGAGGGAGATTTTCAAATCTAACCATAAACCAGTGGACACAACCTAGCAGGGGAACATGTTAACAAAATGCTACCTTAGAATATAAGGAATTAAGTCATATTATTTCCATAAGAGCAATGAAGCCATTGTTTAAGAAGGCAACTTTAAATGGTTCAGTGGAGCTAAATCTCACCTTCCAACATAAGCAACTAGGGTCTATGATCTCTTTCACCATCAGGCCAGGAGAAATGAAACAATCCAAAAGGGGTAGGTTTTCAATGCTAATCACATGTTACTGGACACAGTCTAACTGAATACAATCTAAATTAAACCCCACTGTCAGACAAGAGCTACTATGGCCCATCATTTCCTTCACCATTTCTAATTGTTTTACGACTCTAGAAATGCAGACTTGGAGACTTCTCGTTATGATCCAAAAAGGGGAGATTTTCAAATCTTATCACCTGGACAGAAACTAAGGGATTAAAATAAAAACTAGATCTCACTGTGGAACAAGAGCTACTATGGCCCATTATATCCTTCACTGTTTCTGATTGTTTTACGAGTCTAGGAATGCCAACCTGGAGACGTTTCATTACAGGGTGGATTGCTTGAATCTTATAGGGTAAAGTGATATGATTTTTCTCTTGTTTAAGAAGGTAAATTTTATATCATACATTAAGATAGAGAGCTTTGCGAGTTCCCCCTTTCCCTCTGTCCACCCTTTGCTTCCGCAAAGCTCTCTCGGAATGCAGACTTGAAGACTTTTCATTACAGGGTGAGTTCTATAGGGTAAAGTGATCTGATTTTTCTCTTGTTTAAGAAGGTAAATTTATATATTATATTAAATAGTTAAACCAAGATAGAGAGCTTTGCAAGCTCTCTCCATCCACCCTTTGCATCCGAAGTCAGAGCATAATGCATGTAGGAATCAGCCCGGCTAGCTCAGTCGGTAGAGCATGAGACTCTTAATCTCAGGGTCGTGGGTTCGAGCCCCACGTTGGGCGAGATATGTAATTTTATGTCTCCTTTATTGAAAAAAATAAAAAAAGAAGGAAGGTGCTTACGTTTGGCCTAGGGAATCATAAAAGTCACCATATATTAGAGCAGATTGTATATTTGAAAAACATAGAAGGTGAAGAAACAGGAGTGTAGTTCTTTGGAAAAGTGTGTCAAGCAATTTAATTGTTGTAAGACGATTGAGGAATTCTTACAAAACATTTTAGTAGAGGGACATTTTCAAATCTAACCATAAACCAGTGGACACAACCTAGCAGGGGAACATGTTAACAAAATGCTACCTTAGAATATAAGGAATTAAGTCATATTATTTCCATAAGAGCAATGAAGCCATTGTTTAAGAAGGCAACTTTATATGGTTCAGTGGAGCTAAATCTCACCTTCCAACATAAGCAACTAGGGTCTATGATCTCTTTCACCATCAGGCCAGGAGAAATGAAACAATCCAAAAGGGGTAGGTTTTCAATGCTAATCACATGTTACTGGACACAGTCTAACTGAATACAATCTAAATTAAACCCCACTGTCAGACAAGAGCTACTATGGCCCATCATTTCCTTCACCATTTCTAATTGTTTTACGACTCTAGAAATGCAGACTTGGAGACTTCTCGTTATGATCCAAAAAGGGGAGATTTTCAAATCTTATCACCTGGACAGAAACTAAGGGATTAAAATAAAAACTAGATCTCACTGTGGAACAAGAGCTACTATGGCCCATTATATCCTTCACTGTTTCTGATTGTTTTACGAGTCTAGGAATGCCAACCTGGAGACGTTTCATTACAGGGTGGATTGCTTGAATCTTATAGGGTAAAGTGATATGATTTTTCTCTTGTTTAAGAAGGTAAATTTTATATCATACATTAAGATAGAGAGCTTTGCGAGTTCCCTCTTTCCCTCTGTCCACCCTTTGCTTCCGCAAAGCTCTCTCGGAATGCAGACTTGAAGACTTTTCATTACAGGGTGAGTTCTATAGGGTAAAGTGATCTGATTTTTCTCTTGTTTAAGAAGGTAAATTTATATATTATATTAAATAGTTAAACCAAGATAGAGAGCTTTGCAAGCTCTCTCCATCCACCCTTTGCATCCGAAGTCAGAGCATAATGCATGTAGGAATCAGCCCGGCTAGCTCAGTCGGTAGAGCATGAGACTCTTAATCTCAGGGTCGTGGGTTCGAGCCCCACGTTGGGCGAGATATGTAATTTTATGTCTCCTTTATTGAAAAAAATAAAAAAAGAAGGAAGGTGCTTACGTTTGGCCTAGGGAATCATAAAAGTCACCATATATTAGAGCAGATTGTAGATTTGAAAAACATAGAAGGTGAAGAAACAGGAGTGTAGTTCTTTGGAAAAGTGTGTCAAGCAATTTAATTGTTGTAAGACGATTGAGGAATTCTTACAAAACATTTTAGTAGAGGGACATTTTCAAATCTAACCATAAACCAGTGGACACAACCTAGCAGGGGAACATGTTAACAAAATGCTACCTTAGAATATAAGGAATTAAGTCATATTATTTCCATAAGAGCAATGAAGCCATTGTTTAAGAAGGCAACTTTATATGGTTCAGTGGAGCTAAATCTCACCTTCCAACATAAGCAACTAGGGTCTATGATCTCTTTCACCATCAGGCCAGGAGAAATGAAACAATCCAAAAGGGGTAGGTTTTCAATGCTAATCACATGTTACTGGACACAGTCTAACTGAATACAATCTAAATTAAACCCCACTGTCAGACAAGAGCTACTATGGCCCATCATTTCCTTCACCATTTCTAATTGTTTTACGACTCTAGAAATGCAGACTTGGAGACTTCTCGTTATGATCCAAAAAGGGGAGTTTTTCAAATCTTATCACCTGGACAGAAACTAAGGGATTAAAATCAAAACTAGATCTCACTGTGGAACAAGAGCTACTATGGCCCATTATATCCTTCACTGTTTCTGATTGTTTTACGAGTCTAGGAATGCCAACCTGGAGACGTTTCATTACAGGTTGGATTGCTTGAATCTTATAGGGTAAAGTGATATGATTTTTCTCTTGTTTAAGAAGGTAAATTTTATATCATACATTAAGATAGAGAGCTTTGCGAGTTCCCTCTTTCCCTCTGTCCACCCTTTGCTTCCGCAAAGCTCTCTCGGAATGCAGACTTGAAGACTTTACATTACAGGGTGAATTATACTCTTAATCTCAGGGTCGTGGGTTCGAGCCCCACGTTGGGCGAGATGTGTTAACAAATTGCTACCTTAGAATATAAGGAATTAAGTCATATTATTTCCATAAGAGCAATGAAGCCATTGTTTAAGAAGGCAACTTTATATGGTTCAGTGGAGCTAAATCTCACCTTCCAACATAAGCAACTAGGGTCTATGATCTCTTTCACCATCAGGCCAGGAGAAATGAAACAATCCAAAAGGGGTAGGTTTTCAATGCTAATCACATGTTACTGGACACAGTCTAACTGAATACAATCTAAATTAAACCCCACTGTCAGACAAGAGCTACTATGGCCCATCATTTCCTTCACCATTTCTAATTGTTTTACGACTCTAGAAATGCAGACTTGGAGACTTCTCGTTATGATCCAAAAAGGGGAGTTTTTCAAATCTTATCACCTGGACAGAAACTAAGGGATTAAAATCAAAACTAGATCTCACTGTGGAACAAGAGCTACTATGGCCCATTATATCCTTCACTGTTTCTGATTGTTTTACGAGTCTAGGAATGCCAACCTGGAGACGTTTCATTACAGGTTGGATTGCTTGAATCTTATAGGGTACAGTGATATGATTTTTCTCTTGTTTAAGAAGGTAAATTTTATATCATACATTAAGATAGAGAGCTTTGCGAGTTCCCTCTTTCCCTCTGTCCACCCTTTGCTTCCGCAAAGCTCTCTCGGAATGCAGACTTGAAGACTTTTCATTACAGGGTGAGTTCTATAGGGTAAAGTGATCTGATTTTTCTCTTGTTTAAGAAGGTAAATTTATATATTATATTAAATAGTTAAACCAAGATAGAGAGCTTTGCAAGCTCTCTCCATCCACCCTTTGCATCCGAAGTCAGAACATAATGCATGTAGGAATCAGCCCGGCTAGCTCAGTCGGTAGAGCATGAGACTCTTAATCTCAGGGTCGTGGGTTCGAGCCCCACGTTGGGCGAGATATGTAATTTTATGTCTCCTTTATTGAAAAAAATAAAAAAAGAAGGAAGGTGCTTACGTTTGGCCTAGGGAATCATAAAAGTCACCATATATTAGAGCAGATTGTATATTTGAAAAACATAGAAGGTGAAGAAACAGGAGTGTAGTTCTTTGGAAAAGTGTGTCAAGCAATTTAATTGTTGTAAGACGATTGAGGAATTCTTACAAAACATTTTAGTAGAGGGACATTTTCAAATCTAACCATAAACCAGTGGACACAACCTAGCAGGGGAACATGTTAACAAAATGCTACCTTAGAATATAAGGAATTAAGTCATATTATTTCCATAAGAGCAATGAAGCCATTGTTTAAGAAGGCAACTTTATATGGTTCAGTGGAGCTAAATCTCACCTTCCAACATAAGCAACTAGGGTCTATGATCTCTTTCACCATCAGGCCAGGAGAAATGAAACAATCCAAAAGGGGTAGGTTTTCAATGCTAATCACATGTTACTGGACACAGTCTAACTGAATACAATCTAAATTAAACCCCACTGTCAGACAAGAGCTACTATGGCCCATCATTTCCTTCACCATTTCTAATTGTTTTACGACTCTAGAAATGCAGACTTGGAGACTTCTCGTTATGATCCAAAAAGGGGAGTTTTTCAAATCTTATCACCTGGACAGAAACTAAGGGATTAAAATCAAAACTAGATCTCACTGTGGAACAAGAGCTACTATGGCCCATTATATCCTTCACTGTTTCTGATTGTTTTACGAGTCTAGGAATGCCAACCTGGAGACGTTTCATTACAGGTTGGATTGCTTGAATCTTATAGGGTAAAGTGATATGATTTTTCTCTTGTTTAAGAAGGTAAATTTTATATCATACATTAAGATAGAGAGCTTTGCGAGTTCCCTCTTTCCCTCTGTCCACCCTTTGCTTCCGCAAAGCTCTCTCGGAATGCAGACTTGAAGACTTTTCATTACAGGGTGAATTATACTCTTAATCTCAGGGTCGTGGGTTCGAGCCCCACGTTGGGCGAGATGTGTTAACAAAATGCTACCTTAGAATATAAGGAATTAAGTCATATTATTTCCATAAGAGCAATGAAGCCATTGTTTAAGAAGGCAACTTTATATGGTTCAGTGGAGCTAAATCTCACCTTCCAACATAAGCAACTAGGGTCTATGATCTCTTTCACCATCAGGCCAGGAGAAATGAAAC
Source organism: Pelobates fuscus (assembly GCF_036172605.1). Taxonomy (NCBI): domain Eukaryota; kingdom Metazoa; phylum Chordata; class Amphibia; order Anura; family Pelobatidae; genus Pelobates; species Pelobates fuscus. Next base: position 64,925,881 of record NC_086318.1, read on the forward strand.
AATCCAAAAGGGGTAGGTTTTCAATGCTAATCACATGTTACTGGACACAGACTAACTGAATACAATCTAAATTAAACCCCACTGTCAGACAAGAGCTACTATGGCCCATCATTTCCTTCACCATTTCTAATTGTTTTACGACTCTAGAAATGCAGACTTGGAGACTTCTCGTTATGATCCAAAAAGGGGAGATTTTCAAATCTTATCACATGGACAGAAACTAAGGGATTAAAATCAAAACTAGATCTCACTGTGGAACAAGAGCTACTATGGCCCATTATATCCTTCACTGTTTCTGATTGTTTTACGAGTCTAGGAATGCCAACCTGGAGACTTTTCATTACAGGTTGGATTGCTTGAATCTTATAGGGTACAGTGATATGATTTTTCTCTTGTTTAAGAAGGTAAATTTTATATCATACATTAAGATAGAGAGCTTTGCGAGTTCCCTCTTTCCCTCTGTCCACCCTTTGCTTCCGCAAAGCTCTCTCGGAATGCAGACTTGAAGACTTTTCATTACAGGGTGAGTTCTATAGGGTAAAGTGATCTGATTTTTCTCTTGTTTAAGAAGGTAAATTTATATATTATATTAAATAGTTAAACCAAGATAGAGAGCTTTGCAAGCTCTCTCCATCCACCCTTTGCATCCGAAGTCAGAGCATAATGCATGTAGGAATCAGCCCGGCTAGCTCAGTCGGTAGAGCATGAGACTCTTAATCTCAGGGTCGTGGGTTCGAGCCCCACGTTGGGCGAGATATGTAATTTTATGTCTCCTTTATTGAAAAAAATAAAAAAAGAAGGAAGGTGCTTACGTTTGGCCTAGGGAATCATAAAAGTCACCATATATTAGAGCAGATTGTAGATTTGAAAAACATAGAAGGTGAAGAAACAGGAGTGTAGTTCTTTGGAAAAGTGTGTCAAGCAATTTAATTGTTGTAAGACGATTGAGGAATTCTTACAAAACATTTTAGTAGAGGGACATTTTCAAATCTAACCATAAACCAGTGGACACAACCTAGCAGGGGAACATGTTAACAAAATGCTACCTTAGAATATAAGGAATTAAGTCATATTATTTCCATAAGAGCAATGAAGCCATTGTTTAAGAATGCAACTTTATATGTTTCAGTGGAGCTAAATCTCACCTTCCAACATAAGCAACTAGGGTCTATGATCTCTTTCACCATCAGGCCAGGAGAAATGAAACAATCCAAAAGGGGTAGGTTTTCAATGCTAATCACATGTTACTGGACACAGTCTAACTGAATACAATCTAAATTAAACCCCACTGTCAGACAAGAGCTACTATGGCCCATCATTTCCTTCACCATTTCTAATTGTTTTACGACTCTAGAAATGCAGACTTGGAGACTTCTCGTTATGATCCAAAAAGGGGAGTTTTTCAAATCTTATCACCTGGACAGAAACTAAGGGATTAAAATCAAAACTAGATCTCACTGTGGAACAAGAGCTACTATGGCCCATTATATCCTTCACTGTTTCTGATTGTTTTACGAGTCTAGGAATGCCAACCTGGAGACGTTTCATTACAGGTTGGATTGCTTGAATCTTATAGGGTACAGTGATATGATTTTTCTCTTGTTTAAGAAGGTAAATTTTATATCATACATTAAGATAGAGAGCTTTGCGAGTTCCCTCTTTCCCTCTGTCCACCCTTTGCTTCCGCAAAGCTCTCTCGGAATGCAGACTTGAAGACTTTTCATTACAGGGTGAGTTCTATAGGGTAAAGTGATCTGATTTTTCTCTTGTTTAAGAAGGTAAATTTATATATTATATTAAATAGTTAAACCAAGATAGAGAGCTTTGCAAGCTCTCTCCATCCACCCTTTGCATCCGAAGTCAGAGCATAATGCATGTAGGAATCAGCCCGGCTAGCTCAGTCGGTAGAGCATGAGACTCTTAATCTCAGGGTCGTGGGTTTGAGCCCCACGTTGGGCGAGATATGTAATTTTATGTCTCCTTTATTGAAAAAAAAAAAAAAAGAAGGAAGGTGCTTACGTTTGGCCTAGGGAATCATAAAAGTCACCATATATTAGAGCAGATTGTATATTTGAAAAACATAGAAGGTGAAGAAACAGGAGTGTAGTTCTTTGGAAAAGTGTGTCAAGCAATTTAATTGTTGTAAGACGATTGAGGAATTCTTACAAAACATTTTAGTAGAGGGAGATTTTCAAATCTAACCATAAACCAGTGGACACAACCTAGCAGGGGAACATGTTAACAAAATGCTACCTTAGAATATAAGGAATTAAGTCATATTATTTCCATAAGAGCAATGAAGCCATTGTTTAAGAAGGCAACTTTATATGGTTCAGTGGAGCTAAATCTCACCTTCCAACATAAGCAACTAGGGTCTATGATCTCTTTCACCATCAGGCCAGGAGAAATGAAACAATCCAAAAGGGGTAGGTTTTCAATGCTAATCACATGTTACTGGACACAGTCTAACTGAATACAATCTAAATTAAACCCCACTGTCAGACAAGAGCTACTATGGCCCATCATTTCCTTCACCATTTCTAATTGTTTTACGACTCTAGAAATGCAGACTTGGAGACTTCTCGTTATGATCCAAAAAGGGGAGTTTTTCAAATCTTATCACCTGGACAGAAACTAAGGGATTAAAATCAAAACTAGATCTCACTGTGGAACAAGAGCTACTATGGCCCATTATATCCTTCACTGTTTCTGATTGTTTTACGAGTCTAGGAATGCCAACCTGGAGACGTTTCATTACAGGTTGGATTGCTTGAATCTTATAGGGTAAAGTGATATGATTTTTCTCTTGTTTAAGAAGGTAAATTTTATATCATACATTAAGATAGAGAGCTTTGCGAGTTCCCTCTTTCCCTCTGTCCACCCTTTGCTTCCGCAAAGCTCTCTCGGAATGCAGACTTGAAGACTTTACATTACAGGGTGAATTATACTCTTAATCTCAGGGTCGTGGGTTCGAGCCCCACGTTGGGCGAGATGTGTTAACAAATTGCTACCTTAGAATATAAGGAATTAAGTCATATTATTTCCATAAGAGCAATGAAGCCATTGTTTAAGAAGGCAACTTTATATGGTTCAGTGGAGCTAAATCTCACCTTCCAACATAAGCAACTAGGGTCTATGATCTCTTTCACCATCAGGCCAGGAGAAATGAAACAATCCAAAAGGGGTAGGTTTTCAATGCTAATCACATGTTACTGGACACAGTCTAACTGAATACAATCTAAATTAAACCCCACTGTCAGACAAGAGCTACTATGGCCCATCATTTCCTTCACCATTTCTAATTGTTTTACGACTCTAGAAATGCAGACTTGGAGACTTCTCGTTATGATCCAAAAAGGGGAGTTTTTCAAATCTTATCACCTGGACAGAAACTAAGGGATTAAAATCAAAACTAGATCTCACTGTGGAACAAGAGCTACTATGGCCCATTATATCCTTCACTGTTTCTGATTGCTTTACGAGTCTAGGAATGCCAACCTGGAGACGTTTCATTACAGGTTGGATTGCTTGAATCTTATAGGGTAAAGTGATATGATTTTTCTCTTGTTTAAGAAGGTAAATTTTATATCATACATTAAGATAGAGAGCTTTGCGAGTTCCCTCTTTCCCTCTGTCCACCCTTTGCTTCCGCAAAGCTCTCTCGGAATGCAGACTTGAAGACTTTACATTACAGGGTGAATTATACTCTTAATCTCAGGGTCGTGGGTTCGAGCCCCACGTTGGGCGAGATGTGTTAACAAATTGCTACCTTAGAATATAAGGAATTAAGTCATATTATTTCCATAAGAGCAATGAAGCCATTGTTTAAGAAGGCAACTTTATATGGTTCAGTGGAGCTAAATCTCACCTTCCAACATAAGCAACTAGGGTCTATGATCTCTTTCACCATCAGGCCAGGAGAAATGAAACAATCCAAAAGGGGTAGGTTTTCAATGCTAATCACATGTTACTGGACACAGTCTAACTGAATACAATCTAAATTAAACCCCACTGTCAGACAAGAGCTACTATGGCCCATCATTTCCTTCACCATTTCTAATTGTTTTACGACTCTAGAAATGCAGACTTGGAGACTTCTCGTTATGATCCAAAAAGGGGAGTTTTTCAAATCTTATCACCTGGACAGAAACTAAGGGATTAAAATCAAAACTAGATCTCACTGTGGAACAAGAGCTACTATGGCCCATTATATCCTTCACTGTTTCTGATTGTTTTACGAGTCTAGGAATGCCAACCTGGAGACGTTTCATTACAGGTTGGATTGCTTGAATCTTATAGGGTACAGTGATATGATTTTTCTCTTGTTTAAGAAGGTAAATTTTATATCATACATTAAGATAGAGAACTTTGCGAGTTCCCTCTTTCCCTCTGTCCACCCTTTGCTTCCGCAAAGCTCTCTCGGAATGCAGACTTGAAGACTTTTCATTACAGGGTGAGTTCTATAGGGTAAAGTGATCTGATTTTTCTCTTGTTTAAGAAGGTAAATTTATATATTATATTAAATAGTTAAACCAAGATAGAGAGCTTTGCAAGCTCTCTCCATCCACCCTTTGCATCCGAAGTCAGAGCATAATGCATGTAGGAATCAGCCCGGCTAGCTCAGTCGGTAGAGCATGAGACTCTTAATCTCAGGGTCGTGGGTTCGAGCCCCACGTTGGGCGAGATATGTAATTTTATGTCTCCTTTATTGAAAAAAATAAAAAAAGAAGGAAGGTGCTTACGTTTGGCCTAGGGAATCATAAAAGTCACCATATATTAGAGCAGATTGTATATTTGAAAAACATAGAAGGTGAAGAAACAGGAGTGTAGTTCTTTGGAAAAGTGTGTCAAGCAATTTAATTGTTGTAAGACGATTGAGGAATTCTTACAAAACATTTTAGTAGAGGGAGATTTTCAAATCTAACCATAAACCAGTGGACACAACCTAGCAGGGGAACATGTTAACAAAATGCTACCTTAGAATATAAGGAATTAAGTCATATTATTTCCATAAGAGCAATGAAGCCATTGTTTAAGAAGGCAACTTTATATGGTTCAGTGGAGCTAAATCTCACCTTCCAACATAAGCAACTAGGGTCTATGATCTCTTTCACCATCAGGCCAGGAGAAATGAAACAATCCAAAAGGGGTAGGTTTTCAATGCTAATCACATGTTACTGGACACAGTCTAACTGAATACAATCTAAATTAAACCCCACTGTCAGACAAGAGCTACTATGGCCCATCATTTCCTTCACCATTTCTAATTGTTTTACGACTCTAGAAATGCAGACTTGGAGACTTCTCGTTATGATCCAAAAAGGGGAGTTTTTCAAATCTTATCACCTGGACAGAAACTAAGGGATTAAAATCAAAACTAGATCTCACTGTGGAACAAGAGCTACTATGGCCCATTATATCCTTCACTGTTTCTGATTGTTTTACGAGTCTAGGAATGCCAACCTGGAGACGTTTCATTACAGGTTGGATTGCTTGAATCTTATAGGGTAAAGTGATATGATTTTTCTCTTGTTTAAGAAGGTAAATTTTATATCATACATTAAGATAGAGAGCTTTGCGAGTTCCCTCTTTCCCTCTGTCCACCCTTTGCTTCCGCAAAGCTCTCTCGGAATGCAGACTTGAAGACTTTACATTACAGGGTGAATTATACTCTTAATCTCAGGGTCGTGGGTTCGAGCCCCACGTTGGGCGAGATGTGTTAACAAATTGCTACCTTAGAATATAAGGAATTAAGTCATATATTTCCATAAGAGCAATGAAGCCATTATTTAAGAAGGCAACTTTATATGGTTCAGTGGAGCTAAATCTCACCTTCCAACATAAGCAACTAGGGTCTATGATCTCTTTCACCATCAGGCCAGGAGAAATGAAACAATCCAAAAGGGGTAGGTTTTCAATGCTAATCACATGTTACTGGACACAGTCTAACTGAATACAATCTAAATTAAACCCCACTGTCAGACAAGAGCTACTATGGCCCATCATTTCCTTCACCATTTCTAATTGTTTTACGACTCTAGAAATGCAGACTTGGAGACTTCTCGTTATGATCCAAAAAGGGGAGTTTTTCAAATCTTATCACCTGGACAGAAACTAAGGGATTAAAATCAAAACTAGATCTCACTGTGGAACAAGAGCTACTATGGCCCATTATATCCTTCACTGTTTCTGATTGTTTTACGAGTCTAGGAATGCCAACCTGGAGACGTTTCATTACAGGTTGGATTGCTTGAATCTTATAGGGTACAGTGATATGATTTTTCTCTTGTTTAAGAAGTTAAATTTCATATCATACATTAAGATAGAGAGCTTTGCGAGTTCCCTCTTTCCCTCTGTCCACCCTTTGCTTCCGCAAAGCTCTCTCGGAATGCAGACTTGAAGACTTTTCATTACAGGGTGAGTTCTATAGGGTAAAGTGATCTGATTTTTCTCTTGTTTAAGAAGGTAAATTTATATATTATATTAAATAGTTAAACCAAGATAGAGAGCTTTGCAAGCTCTCTCCATCCACCCTTTGCATCCGAAGTCAGAGCATAATGCATGTAGGAATCAGCCCGGCTAGCTCAGTCGGTAGAGCATGAGACTCTTAATCTCAGGGTCGTGGGTTCGAGCCCCACGTTGGGCGAGATATGTAATTTTATGTCTCCTTTATTGAAAAAAATAAAAAAAGAAGGAAGGTGCTTACGTTTGGCCTAGGGAATCATAAAAGTCACCATATATTAGAGCAGATTGTATATTTGAAAAACATAGAAGGTGAAGAAACAGGAGTGTAGTTCTTTGGAAAAGTGTGTCAAGCAATTTAATTGTTGTAAGACGATTGAGGAATTCTTACAAAACATTTTAGTAGAGGGAGATTTTCAAATCTAACCATAAACCAGTGGACACAACCTAGCAGGGGAACATGTTAACAAAATGCTACCTTAGAATATAAGGAATTAAGTCATATTATTTCCATAAGAGCAATGAAGCCATTGTTTAAGAAGGCAACTTTATATGGTTCAGTGGAGCTAAATCTCACCTTCCAACATAAGCAACTAGGGTCTATGATCTCTTTCACCATCAGGCCAGGAGAAATGAAACAATCCAAAAGGGGTAGGTTTTCAATGCTAATCACATGTTACTGGACACAGTCTAACTGAATACAATCTAAATTAAACCCCACTGTCAGACAAGAGCTACTATGGCCCATCATTTCCTTCACCATTTCTAATTGTTTTACGACTCTAGAAATGCAGACTTGGAGACTTCTCGTTATGATCCAAAAAGGGGAGTTTTTCAAATCTTATCACCTGGACAGAAACTAAGGGATTAAAATCAAAACTAGATCTCACTGTGGAACAAGAGCTACTATGGCCCATTATATCCTTCACTGTTTCTGATTGTTTTACGAGTCTAGGAATGCCAACCTGGAGACGTTTCATTACAGGTTGGATTGCTTGAATCTTATAGGGTAAAGTGATATGATTTTTCTCTTGTTTAAGAAGGTAAATTTTATATCATACATTAAGATAGAGAGCTTTGCGAGTTCCCTCTTTCCCTCTGTCCACCCTTTGCTTCCGCAAAGCTCTCTCGGAATGCAGACTTGAAGACTTTACATTACAGGGTGAATTATACTCTTAATCTCAGGGTCGTGGGTTCGAGCCCCACGTTGGGCGAGATGTGTTAACAAATTGCTACCTTAGAATATAAGGAATTAAGTCATATATTTCCATAAGAGCAATGAAGCCATTATTTAAGAAGGCAACTTTATATGGTTCAGTGGAGCTAAATCTCACCTTCCAACATAAGCAACTAGGGTCTATGATCTCTTTCACCATCAGGCCAGGAGAAATGAAACAATCCAAAAGGGGTAGGTTTTCAATGCTAATCACATGTTACTGGACACAGTCTAACTGAATACAATCTAAATTAAACCCCACTGTCAGACAAGAGCTACTATGGCCCATCATTTCCTTCACCATTTCTAATTGTTTTACGACTCTAGAAATGCAGACTTGGAGACTTCTCGTTATGATCCAAAAAGGGGAGTTTTTCAAATCTTATCACCTGGACAGAAACTAAGGGATTAAAATCAAAACTAGATCTCACTGTGGAACAAGAGCTACTATGGCCCATTATATCCTTCACTGTTTCTGATTGTTTTACGAGTCTAGGAATGCCAACCTGGAGACGTTTCATTACAGGTTGGATTGCTTGAATCTTATAGGGTACAGTGATATGATTTTTCTCTTGTTTAAGAAGTTAAATTTCATATCATACATTAAGATAGAGAGCTTTGCGAGTTCCCTCTTTCCCTCTGTCCACCCTTTGCTTCCGCAAAGCTCTCTCGGAATGCAGACTTGAAGACTTTTCATTACAGGGTGAGTTCTATAGGGTAAAGTGATCTGATTTTTCTCTTGTTTAAGAAGGTAAATTTATATATTATATTAAATAGTTAAACCAAGATAGAGAGCTTTGCAAGCTCTCTCCATCCACCCTTTGCATCCGAAGTCAGAGCATAATGCATGTAGGAATCAGCCCGGCTAGCTCAGTCGGTAGAGCATGAGACTCTTAATCTCAGGGTCGTGGGTTCGAGCCCCACGTTGGGCGAGATATGTAATTTTATGTCTCCTTTATTGAAAAAAATAAAAAAAGAAGGAAGGTGCTTACGTTTGGCCTAGGGAATCATAAAAGTCACCATATATTAGAGCAGATTGTATATTTGAAAAACATAGAAGGTGAAGAAACAGGAGTGTAGTTCTTTGGAAAAGTGTGTCAAGCAATTTAATTGTTGTAAGACGATTGAGGAATTCTTACAAAACATTTTAGTAGAGGGAGATTTTCAAATCTAACCATAAACCAGTGGACACAACCTAGCAGGGGAACATGTTAACAAAATGCTACCTTAGAATATAAGGAAATAAGTCATATTATTTCCATAAGAGCAATGAAGCCATTGTTTAAGAAGGCAACTTTATATGGTTCAGTGGAGCTAAATCTCACCTTCCAACATAAGCAACTAGGGTCTATGATCTCTTTCACCATCAGGCCAGGAGAAATGAAACAATCCAAAAGGGGTAGGTTTTCAATGCTAATCACATGTTACTGGACACAGTCTAACTGAATACAATCTAAATTAAACCCCACTGTCAGACAAGAGCTACTATGGCCCATCATTTCCTTCACCATTTCTAATTGTTTTACGACTCTAGAAATGCAGACTTGGAGACTTCTCGTTATGATCCAAAAAGGGGAGTTTTTCAAATCTTATCACCTGGACAGAAACTAAGGGATTAAAATCAAAACTAGATCTCACTGTGGAACAAGAGCTACTATGGCCCATTATATCCTTCACTGTTTCTGATTGTTTTACGAGTCTAGGAATGCCAACCTGGAGACGTTTCATTACAGGGTGGATTGCTTGAATCTTATAGGGTAAAGTGATATGATTTTTCTCTTGTTTAAGAAGGTAAATTTTATATCATACATTAAGATAGAGAGCTTTGCGAGTTCCCTCTTTCCCTCTGACGTGGGTTGGAGCCTATAAGCTATTGGCTCCGTAAGTGACTCCTTTTTGCTCTTGAGGCAGCAACACACCCCTTTATCCCAAACGATGTTCTCCCGAAGATATGGAACAAGCAGAGAGAGAGAACCTCATAGGTGGTATTGTCCAGATAGTGTATACAAAATAGTGAGATAGTAATTGTTATGCTCACCTTAGACAGAGCCTTGAATTCCTGGCTCTGAGGTTTGTTGGCAATATGCTAATTTATTGGGATAGCATTCCCCACATAATGTTCCTGGAGGCTAGAAAGGACTATATGGACTGATATAAAAAAATATCGATTTATTGTAGAGATAAAAAATAATAAAAACAATATTAAGACTTCTCAAAAGCATATAAGCTAAAAGGTAGAAAGTCCAAGTATAAAAGTCCAAAACTCCAGCTAAACGCGTTTCACTCTTGTATGAGCTTCCTCAGTAGCTGTGAAGTAGCCTCAGGAATCTTCCACTTTATAAGTGTTCTAAAGTTAATTCGGATCCTCCCTTTGGGGTCACAGGAAGTGTGATTATCCAATCATAAGGTCAGAGTCTCTTTCAAATTTCTTATACTGATCACCTGTAGTAAAAAAGCTTACATTGGCTGAATTGCCTGTCAATCAATTAAAAAACTTGATTAGAACGAATTCTATTGGTGGTTGGATGGGGCTTTCTTTTTCAAATTTCTTATATTGATCACCTGTGGTAAAAAAGCTTGCATTGGCTGAATTGCCTGTCAATCAAAAAAACTTGATTAGAACAAATTCTATTGGTGGTTGGATGGGGCTGTCATGCATAGCACCCATTATGGGCAGTGGTTGGCGGAAGTGACATCACTTCCGCCCTCCAACATCTTCCCAAATGTCATTGTTAATAAAAAAACAAAAAAAAAACAAAAAAAAAAACAAAAAAAAAAAAAAACATCATGGGCAGTGGTTGGCGGAAGTGACATCACTTCCGCCCTCCAACATCTTCCCAAATGTCATTGTTAATAAAAAAAAAAAAAAAAAAAAAAACGGAATGAATATTAACAAAGTAAAATAAATAGATGGGTACAATAACAGAGAGGTATCCCTCAAATATAACATAAAATAAAAGGGATTACCAAAATGGGGGTCGATTAAAAACTTACTGAATGAGAGAGTGCAATCAAAACAAACTCCTCCCATTGGAATTCAAGACTTCATTTTTTAAAAGGACATAAAACCAAATGGTATAAATTTTCAGTTGGTGCAGATATAATATGATAGTGTTAAATGTATGTTAAAGATAATTAAAGGAAATGACAGAGTTCAAAATCTATATTTAGACCTTTGGGTTGTAAAGTCTCAAGGCTAAAAATCCACCTCATTTCATTTTGAGCTAAAATTTTGTTAAAATCACCGCCTCTCCAATTCCCTAAAGTTTTGTGTATGCCCATAAATATGAGCCCCTGAACTTTAGGGAATTGGAGAGGCGGTGATTTTAACAAAATTTTAGCTCAAAATGAAATGAGGTGGATTTTTAGCCTTGAGACTTTACAACCCAAAGGTCTAAATATAGATTTTGAACTCTGTCATTTCCTTTAATTATCTTTAACATACATTTAACACTATCATATTATATCTGCACCAACTGAAAATTTATACCATTTGGTTTTATGTCCTTTTAAAAAATGAAGTCTTGAATTCCAATGGGAGGAGTTTGTTTTGATTGCACTCTCTCATTCAGTAAGTTTTTAATCGACCCCCATTTTGGTAATCCCTTTTATTTTATGTTATATTTGAGGGATACCTCTCTGTTATTGTACCCATCTATTTATTTTACTTTGTTAATATTCATTCCGTTTTTTGTTTTTTTTTATTAACAATGACATTTGGGAAGATGTTGGAGGGCGGAAGTGATGTCACTTCCGCCAACCACTGCCCATGATGTTTTTTTTTTGTTTTTTTTGTTTTTTTTTTTTGTTTTTTTTTGTTTTTTTATTAACAATGACATTTGGGAAGATGTTGGAGGGCGGAAGTGATGTCACTTCCGCCAACCACTGCCCATAATGGGTGCTATGCATGACAGCCCCATCCAACCACCAATAGAATTTGTTCTAATCAAGTTTTTTTGATTGACAGGCAATTCAGCCAATGCAAGCTTTTTTACCACAGGTGATCAATATAAGAAATTTGAAAAAGAAAGCCCCATCCAACCACCAATAGAATTCGTTCTAATCAAGTTTTTTAATTGATTGACAGGCAATTCAGCCAATGTAAGCTTTTTTACTACAGGTGATCAGTATAAGAAATTTGAAAGAGACTCTGACCTTATGATTGGATAATCACACTTCCTGTGACCCCAAAGGGAGGATCCGAATTAACTTTAGAGCACTTATAAAGTGGAAGATTCCTGAGGCTACTTCACAGCTACTGAGGAAGCTCATACAAGAGTGAAACGCGTTTAGCTGGAGTTTTGGACTTTTATACTTGGACTTTCTACCTTTTAGCTTATATGCTTTTGAGAAGTCTTAATATTGTTTTTATTATTTTTTATCTCTACAATAAATCGATATTTTTTTATATCAGTCCATATAGTCCTTTCTAGCCTCCAGGAACATTATGTGGGGAATGCTATCCCAATAAATTAGCATATTGCCAACAAACCTCAGAGCCAGGAATTCAAGGCTCTGTCTAAGGTGAGCATAACAATTACTATCTCACTATTTTGTATACACTATCTGGACAATACCACCTATGAGGTTCTCTCTCTCTGCTTGTTCCATATCTTCGGGAGAACATCGTTTGGGATAAAGGGGTGTGTTGCTGCCTCAAGAGCAAAAAGGAGTCACTTACGGAGCCAATAGCTTATAGGCTCCAACCCACGTGAGTGGTTTCAACCAATTGCTACTATTATTCATTTTTGATTTTTGTAAACCATCTGCACTATATTCTCTCTTTTTGTTGTTTTACTTTGTATGTACATTTGGACACATTGTATCACTATGTTGGAGGGGTGAGTATACCCCCTCATTATTTATATTAATATTCATTATAGCGCTCCACTTGCTGGTATATTGTTTATACCTTTTTATTCTTATATTTTGCACTTTATTGTGGATTAAGGTATTCCACTTTTTGTGTTGAGCTGCTTTTATTCAGGCACTTTAGTATATCACTCACTATCTCAGTAAGGGATAGTTATTGTTTTCTCTGTGTCCCTCTTTCCCTTTGTCCACCCTTTGCTTCCGCAAAGCTCTCTCGGAATGCAGACTTGAAGACTTTACATTACAGGGTGAATTATACTCTTAATCTCAGGGTCGTGGGTTCGAGCCCCACGTTGGGCGAGATGTGTTAACAAATTGCTACCTTAGAATATAAGGAATTAAGTCATATTATTTCCATAAGAGCAATGAAGCCATTGTTTAAGAAGGCAACTTTATATGGTTCAGTGGAGCTAAATCTCACCTTCCAACATAAGCAACTAGGGTCTATGATCTCTTTCACCATCAGGCCAGGAGAAATGAAACAATCCAAAAGGGGTAGGTTTTCAATGCTAATCACATGTTACTGGACACAGTCTAACTGAATACAATCTAAATTAAACCCCACTGTCAGACAAGAGCTACTATGGCCCATCATTTCCTTCACCATTTCTAATTGTTTTACGACTCTAGAAATGCAGACTTGGAGACTTCTCGTTATGATCCAAAAAGGGGAGTTTTTCAAATCTTATCACCTGGACAGAAACTAAGGGATTAAAATCAAAACTAGATCTCACTGTGGAACAAGAGCTACTATGGCCCATTATATCCTTCACTGTTTCTGATTGTTTTACGAGTCTAGGAATGCCAACCTGGAGACGTTTCATTACAGGTTGGATTGCTTGAATCTTATAGGGTACAGTGATATGATTTTTCTCTTGTTTAAGAAGGTAAATTTTATATCATACATTAAGATAGAGAGCTTTGCGAGTTCCCTCTTTCCCTCTGTCCACCCTTTGCTTCCGCAAAGCTCTCTCGGAATGCAGACTTGAAGACTTTTCATTACAGGGTGAGTTCTATAGGGTAAAGTGATCTGATTTTTCTCTTGTTTAAGAAGGTAAATTTATATATTATATTAAATAGTTAAACCAAGATAGAGAGCTTTGCAAGCTCTCTCCATCCACCCTTTGCATCCGAAGTCAGAGCATAATGCATGTAGGAATCAGCCCGGCTAGCTCAGTCGGTAGAGCATGAGACTCTTAATCTCAGGGTCGTGGGTTCGAGCCCCACGTTGGGCGAGATATGTAATTTTATGTCTCCTTTATTGAAAAAAATAAAAAAAGAAGGAAGGTGCTTACGTTTGGCCTAGGGAATCATAAAAGTCACCATATATTAGAGCAGATTGTATATTTGAAAAACATAGAAGGTGAAGAAACAGGAGTGTAGTTCTTTGGAAAAGTGTGTCAAGCAATTTAATTGTTGTAAGACGATTGAGGAATTCTTACAAAACATTTTAGTAGAGGGAGATTTTCAAATCTAACCATAAACCAGTGGACACAACCTAGCAGGGGAACATGTTAACAAAATGCTACCTTAGAATATAAGGAATTAAGTCATATTATTTCCATAAGAGCAATGAAGCCATTGTTTAAGAAGGCAACTTTATATGGTTCAGTGGAGCTAAATCTCACCTTCCAACATAAGCAACTAGGGTCTATGATCTCTTTCACCATCAGGCCAGGAGAAATGAAACAATCCAAAAGGGGTAGGTTTTCAATGCTAATCACATGTTACTGGACACAGTCTAACTGAATACAATCTAAATTAAACCCCACTGTCAGACAAGAGCTACTATGGCCCATCATTTCCTTCACCATTTCTAATTGTTTTACGACTCTAGAAATGCAGACTTGGAGACTTCTCGTTATGATCCAAAAAGGGGAGTTTTTCAAATCTTATCACCTGGACAGAAACTAAGGGATTAAAATCAAAACTAGATCTCACTGTGGAACAAGAGCTACTATGGCCCATTATATCCTTCACTGTTTCTGATTGTTTTACGAGTCTAGGAATGCCAACCTGGAGACGTTTCATTACAGGTTGGATTGCTTGAATCTTATAGGGTAAAGTGATATGATTTTTCTCTTGTTTAAGAAGGTAAATTTTATATCATACATTAAGATAAAGAGCTTTGCGAGTTCCCTCTTTCCCTCTGTCCACCCTTTGCTTCCGCAAAGCTCTCTCGGAATGCAGACTTGAAGACTTTTCATTACAGGGTGAATTATACTCTTAATCTCAGGGTCGTGGGTTCAAACCCCACGTTGGGCGAGATGTGTTAACAAATTGCTACCTTAGAATATAAGGAATTAAGTCATATTATTTCCATAAGAGCAATGAAGCCATTGTTTAAGAAGGCAACTTTATATGGTTCAGTGGAGCTAAATCTCACCTTCCAACATAAGCAACTAGGGTCTATGATCTCTTTCACCATCAGGCCAGGAGAAATGAAACAATCCAAAAGGGGTAGGTTTTCAATGCTAATCACATGTTACTGGACACAGTCTAACTGAATACAATCTAAATTAAACCCCACTGTCAGACAAGAGCTACTATGGCCCATCATTTCCTTCACCATTTCTAATTGTTTTACGACTCTAGAAATGCAGACTTGGAGACTTCTCGTTATGATCCAAAAAGGGGAGTTTTTCAAATCTTATCACCTGGACAGAAACTAAGGGATTAAAATCAAAACTAGATCTCACTGTGGAACAAGAGCTACTATGGCCCATTATATCCTTCACTGTTTCTGATTGTTTTACGAGTCTAGGAATGCCAACCTGGAGACGTTTCATTACAGGTTGGATTGCTTGAATCTTATAGGGTACAGTGATATGATTTTTCTCTTGTTTAAGAAGGTAAATTTTATATCATACATTAAGATAGAGAGCTTTGCGAGTTCCCTCTTTCCCTCTGTCCACCCTTTGCTTCCGCAAAGCTCTCTCGGAATGCAGACTTGAAGACTTTTCATTACAGGGTGAGTTCTAAAGGGTAAAGTGATCTGATTTTTCTCTTGTTTAAGAAGGTAAATTTATATATTATATTAAATAGTTAAACCAAGATAGAGAGCTTTGCAAGCTCTCTCCATCCACCCTTTGCATCCGAAGTCAGAGCATAATGCATGTAGGAATCAGCCCGGCTAGCTCAGTCGGTAGAGCATGAGACTCTTAATCTCAGGGTCGTGGGTTCGAGCCCCACGTTGGGCGAGATATGTAATTTTATGTCTCCTTTATTGAAAAAAATAAAAAAAGAAGGAAGGTGATTACGTTTGGCCTAGGGAATCATAAAAGTCACCATATATTAGAGCAGATTGTATATTTGAAAAACATAGAAGGTGAAGAAACAGGAGTGTAGTTCTTTGGAAAAGTGTGTCAAGCAATTTAATTGTTGTAAGACGATTGAGGAATTCTTACAAAACATTTTAGTAGAGGGAGATTTTCAAATCTAACCATAAACCAGTGGACACAACCTAGCAGGGGAACATGTTAACAAAATGCTACCTTAGAATATAAGGAATTAAGTCATATTATTTCCATAAGAGCAATGAAGCCATTGTTTAAGAAGGCAACTTTATATGGTTCAGTGGAGCTAAATCTCACCTTCCAACATAAGCAACTAGGGTCTATGATCTCTTTCACCATCAGGCCAGGAGAAATGAAACAATCCAAAAGGGGTAGGTTTTCAATGCTAATCACATGTTACTGGACACAGTCTAACTGAATACAATCTAAAATAAACCCCACTGTCAGACAAGAGCTACTATGGCCCATCATTTCCTTCACCATTTCTAATTGTTTTACGACTCTAGAAATGCAGACGGAGACTTCTCGTTATGATCCAAAAAGGGGAGTTTTTCAAATCTTATCACCTGGACAGAAACTAAGGGATTAAAATCAAAACTAGATCTCACTGTGGAACAAGAGCTACTATGGCCCATTATATCCTTCACTGTTTCTGATTGTTTTACGAGTCTAGGAATGCCAACCTGGAGACGTTTCATTACAGGTTGGATTGCTTGAATCTTATAGGGTAAAGTGATATGATTTTTCTCTTGTTTAAGAAGGTAAATTTTATATCATACATTAAGATAGAGAGCTTTGCGAGTTCCCTCTTTCCCTCTGTCCACCCTTTGCTTCCGCAAAGCTCTCTCGGAATGCAGACTTGAAGACTTTACATTACAGGGTGAATTATACTCTTAATCTCAGGGTCGTAGGTTCGAGCCCCACGTTGGGCGAGATGTGTTAACAAATTGCTACCTTAGAATATAAGGAATTAAGTCATATTATTTCCATAAGAGCAATGAAGCCATTGTTTAAGAAGGCAACTTTATATGGTTCAGTGGAGCTAAATCTCACCTTCCAACATAAGCAACTAGGGTCTATGATCTCTTTCACCATCAGGCCAGGAGAAATGAAACAATCCAAAAGGGGTAGGTTTTCAATGCTAATCACATGTTACTGGACACAGTCTAACTGAATACAATCTAAATTAAACCCCACTGTCAGACAAGAGCTACTATGGCCCATCATTTCCTTCACCATTTCTAATTGTTTTACGACTCTAGAAATGCAGACTTGGAGACTTCTCGTTATGATCCAAAAAGGGGAGTTTTTCAAATCTTATCACCTGGACAGAAACTAAGGGATTAAAATCAAAACTAGATCTCACTGTGGAACAAGAGCTACTATGGCCCATTATATCCTTCACTGTTTCTGATTGTTTTACGAGTCTAGGAATGCCAACCTGGAGACGTTTCATTACAGGTTGGATTGCTTGAATCTTATAGGGTACAGTGATATGATTTTTCTCTTGTTTAAGAAGGTAAATTTTATATCATACATTAAGATAGAGAGCTTTGCGAGTTCCCTCTTTCCCTCTGTCCACCCTTTGCTTCCGCAAAGCTCTCTCGGAATGCAGACTTGAAGACTTTTCATTACAGGGTGAGTTCTATAGGGTAAAGTGATCTGATTTTTCTCTTGTTTAAGAAGGTAAATTTATATATTATATTAAATAGTTAAACCAAGATAGAGAGCTTTGCAAGCTCTCTCCATCCACCCTTTGCATCCGAAGTCAGAGCATAATGCATGTAGGAATCAGCCCGGCTAGCTCAGTCGGTAGAGCATGAGACTCTTAATCTCAGGGTCGTGGGTTCGAGCCCCACGTTGGGCGAGATATGTAATTTTATGTCTCCTTTATTGAAAAAAATAAAAAAAGAAGGAAGGTGATTACGTTTGGCCTAGGGAATCATAAAAGTCACCATATATTAGAGCAGATTGTATATTTGAAAAACATAGAAGGTGAAGAAACAGGAGTGTAGTTCTTTGGAAAAGTGTGTCAAGCAATTTAATTGTTGTAAGACGATTGAGGAATTCTTACAAAACATTTTAGTAGAGGGAGATTTTCAAATCTAACCATAAACCAGTGGACACAACCTAGCAGGGGAACATGTTAACAAAATGCTACCTTAGAATATAAGGAATTAAGTCATATTATTTCCATAAGAGCAATGAAGCCATTGTTTAAGAAGGCAACTTTATATGGTTCAGTGGAGCTAAATCTCACCTTCCAACATAAGCAACTAGGGTCTATGATCTCTTTCACCATCAGGCCAGGAGAAATGAAACAATCCAAAAGGGGTAGGTTTTCAATGCTAATCACATGTTACTGGACACAGTCTAACTGAATACAATCTAAAATAAACCCCACTGTCAGACAAGAGCTACTATGGCCCATCATTTCCTTCACCATTTCTAATTGTTTTACGACTCTAGAAATGCAGACGGAGACTTCTCGTTATGATCCAAAAAGGGGAGTTTTTCAAATCTTATCACCTGGACAGAAACTAAGGGATTAAAATCAAAACTAGATCTCACTGTGGAACAAGAGCTACTATGGCCCATTATATCCTTCACTGTTTCTGATTGTTTTACGAGTCTAGGAATGCCAACCTGGAGACGTTTCATTACAGGTTGGATTGCTTGAATCTTATAGGGTAAAGTGATATGATTTTTCTCTTGTTTAAGAAGGTAAATTTTATATCATACATTAAGATAGAGAGCTTTGCGAGTTCCCTCTTTCCCTCTGTCCACCCTTTGCTTCCGCAAAGCTCTCTCGGAATGCAGACTTGAAGACTTTACATTACAGGGTGAATTATACTCTTAATCTCAGGGTCGTGGGTTCGAGCCCCACGTTGGGCGAGATGTGTTAACAAATTGCTACCTTAGAATATAAGGAATTAAGTCATATTATTTCCATAAGAGCAATGAAGCCATTGTTTAAGAAGGCAACTTTATATGGTTCAGTGGAGCTAAATCTCACCTTCCAACATAAGCAACTAGGGTCTATGATCTCTTTCACCATCAGGCCAGGAGAAATGAAACAATCCAAAAGGGGTAGGTTTTCAATGCTAATCACATGTTACTGGACACAGTCTAACTGAATACAATCTAAATTAAACCCCACTGTCAGACAAGAGCTACTATGGCCCATCATTTCCTTCACCATTTCTAATTGTTTTACGACTCTAGAAATGCAGACTTGGAGACTTCTCGTTATGATCCAAAAAGGGGAGTTTTTCAAATCTTATCACCTGGACAGAAACTAAGGGATTAAAATCAAAACTAGATCTCACTGTGGAACAAGAGCTACTATGGCCCATTATATCCTTCACTGTTTCTGATTGTTTTACGAGTCTAGGAATGCCAACCTGGAGACGTTTCATTACAGGTTGGATTGCTTGAATCTTATAGGGTACAGTGATATGATTTTTCTCTTGTTTAAGAAGGTAAATTTTATATCATACATTAAGATAGAGAGCTTTGCGAGTTCCCTCTTTCCCTCTGTCCACCCTTTGCTTCCGCAAAGCTCTCTCGGAATGCAGACTTGAAGACTTTTCATTACAGGGTGAGTTCTATAGGGTAAAGTGATCTGATTTTTCTCTTGTTTAAGAAGGTAAATTTATATATTATATTAAATAGTTAAACCAAGATAGAGAGCTTTGCAAGCTCTCTCCATCCACCCTTTGCATCCGAAGTCAGAGCATAATGCATGTAGGAATAAGCCCGGCTAGCTCAGTCGGTAGAGCATGAGACTCTTAATCTCAGGGTCGTGGGTTCGAGCCCCACGTTGGGCGAGATATGTAATTTTATGTCTCCTTTATTGAAAAAAATAAAAAAAGAAGGAAGGTGCTTACGTTTGGCCTAGGGAATCATAAAAGTCACCATATATTAGAGCAGATTGTATATTTGAAAAACATAGAAGGTGAAGAAACAGGAGTGTAGTTCTTTGGAAAAGTGTGTCAAGCAATTTAATTGTTGTAAGACGATTGAGGAATTCTTACAAAACATTTTAGTAGAGTGAGATTTTCAAATCTAACCATAAACCAGTGGACACAACCTAGCAGGGGAACATGTTAACAAAATGCTACCTTAGAATATAAGGAATTAAGTCATATTATTTCCATAAGAGCAATGAAGCCATTGTTTAAGAAGGCAACTTTATATGGTTCAGTGGAGCTAAATCTCACCTTCCAACATAAGCAACTAGGGTCTATGATCTCTTTCACCATCAGGCCAGGAGAAATGAAACAATCCAAAAGGGGTAGGTTTTCAATGCTAATCACATGTTACTGGACACAGTCTAACTGAATACAATCTAAATTAAACCCCACTGTCAGACAAGAGCTACTATGGCCCATCATTTCCTTCACCATTTCTAATTGTTTTACGACTCTAGAAATGCAGACTTGGAGACTTCTCGTTATGATCCAAAAAGGGGAGTTTTTCAAATCTTATCACCTGGACAGAAACTAAGGGATTAAAATCAAAACTAGATCTCACTGTGGAACAAGAGCTACTATGGCCCATTATATCCTTCACTGTTTCTGATTGTTTTACGAGTCTAGGAATGCCAACCTGGAGACGTTTCATTACAGGTTGGATTGCTTGAATCTTATAGGGTAAAGTGATATGATTTTTCTCTTGTTTAAGAAGGTAAATTTTATATCATACATTAAGATAAAGAGCTTTGCGAGTTCCCTCTTTCCCTCTGTCCACCCTTTGCTTCCGCAAAGCTCTCTCGGAATGCAGACTTGAAGACTTTTCATTACAGGGTGAATTATACTCTTAATCTCAGGGTCGTGGGTTCGAGCCCCACGTTGGGCGAGATGTGTTAACAAATTGCTACCTTAGAATATAAGGAATTAAGTCATATTATTTCCATAAGAGCAATGAAGCCATTGTTTAAGAAGGCAACTTTAAATGGTTCAGTGGAGCTAAATCTCACCTTCCAACATAAGCAACTAGGGTCTATGATCTCTTTCACCATCAGGCCAGGAGAAATGAAACAATCCAAAAGGGGTAGGTTTTCAATGCTAATCACATGTTACTGGACACAGTCTAACTGAATACAATCTAAATTAAACCCCACTGTCAGACAAGAGCTACTATGGCCCATCATTTCCTTCACCATTTCTAATTGTTTTACGACTCTAGAAATGCAGACTTGGAGACTTCTCGTTATGATCCAAAAAGGGGAGATTTTCAAATCTTATCACCTGGACAGAAACTAAGGGATTAAAATCAAAACTAGATCTCACTGTGGAACAAGAGCTACTATGGCCCATTATATCCTTCACTGTTTCTGATTGTTTTACGAGTCTAGGAATGCCAACCTGGAGACGTTTCATTACAGGGTGGATTGCTTGAATCTTATAGGGTAAAGTGATATGATTTTTCTCTTGTTTAAGAAGGTAAATTTTATATCATACATTAAGATAGAGAGCTTTGCGAGTTCCCCCTTTCCCTCTGTCCACCCTTTGCTTCCACAAAGCTCTCTCGGAATGCAGACTTGAAGACTTTTCATTACAGGGTGAGTTCTATAGGGTAAAGTGATCTGATTTTTCTCTTGTTTAAGAAGGTAAATTTATATATTATATTAAATAGTTAAACCAAGATAGAGAGCTTTGCAAGCTCTCTCCATCCACCCTTTGCATCCGAAGTCAGAGCATAATGCATGTAGGAATCAGCCCGGCTAGCTCAGTCGGTAGAGCATGAGACTCTTAATCTCAGGGTCGTGGGTTCGAGCCCCACGTTGGGCGAGATATGTAATTTTATGTCTCCTTTATTGAAAAAAATAAAAAAAGAAGGAAGGTGCTTACGTTTGGCCTAGGGAATCATAAAAGTCACCATATATTAGAGCAGATTGTATATTTGAAAAACATAGAAGGTGAAGAAACAGGAGTGTAGTTCTTTGGAAAAGTGTGTCAAGCAATTTAATTGTTGTAAGACGATTGAGGAATTCTTACAAAACATTTTAGTAGAGGGACATTTTCAAATCTAACCATAAACCAGTGGACACAACCTAGCAGGGGAACATGTTAACAAAATGCTACCTTAGAATATAAGGAATTAAGTCATATTATTTCCATAAGAGCAATGAAGCCATTGTTTAAGAATGCAACTTTATATGTTTCAGTGGAGCTAAATCTCACCTTCCAACATAAGCAACTAGGGTCTATGATCTCTTTCACCATCAGGCCAGTAGAAATGAAACAATCCAAAAGGGGTAGGTTTTCAATGCTAATCACATGTTACTGGACACAGTCTAACTGAATACAATCTAAATTAAACCCC
Organism: Pelobates fuscus; assembly: GCF_036172605.1. NCBI lineage: Eukaryota > Metazoa > Chordata > Amphibia > Anura > Pelobatidae > Pelobates > Pelobates fuscus. Next base: position 64,948,057 of record NC_086318.1, read on the forward strand.
ACTGTCAGACAAGAGCTACTATGGCCCATCATTTCCTTCACCATTTCTAATTGTTTTACGACTCTAGAAATGCAGACTTGGAGACTTCTCGTTATGATCCAAAAAGGGGAGTTTTTCAAATCTTATCACCTGGACAGAAACTAAGGGATTAAAATCAAAACTAGATCTCACTGTGGAACAAGAGCTACTATGGCCCATTATATCCTTCACTGTTTCTGATTGTTTTACGAGTCTAGGAATGCCAACCTGGAGACGTTTCATTACAGGTTGGATTGCTTGAATCTTATAGGGTAAAGTGATATGATTTTTCTCTTGTTTAAGAAGGTAAATTTTATATCATACACTAAGATAGAGAGCTTTGCGAGTTCCCTCTTTCCCTCTGTCCACCATTTGCTTCCGCAAAGCTGTCTCGGAATGCAGACTTGAAGACTTTTCATTACAGGGTGAATTATACTCTTAATCTCAGGGTCGTGGGTTCGAGCCCCACGTTGGGCGAGATGTGTTAACAAATTGCTACCTTAGAATATAAGGAATTAAGTCATATTATTTCCATAAGAGCAATGAAGCCATTGTTTAAGAAGGCAACTTTATATGGTTCAGTGGAGCTAAATCTCACCTTCCAACATAAGCAACTAGGGTCTATGATCTCTTTCACCATCAGGCCAGGAGAAATGAAACAATCCAAAAGGGGTAGGTTTTCAATGCTAATCACATGTTACTGGACACAGTCTAACTGAATACAATCTAAATTAAACCCCACTGTCAGACAAGAGCTACTATGGCCCATCATTTCCTTCACCATTTCTAATTGTTTTACGACTCTAGAAATGCAGACTTGGAGACTTCTCGTTATGATCCAAAAAGGGGAGATTTTCAAATCTTATCACCTGGACAGAAACTAAGGGATTAAAATCAAAACTAGATCTCACTGTGGAACAAGAGCTACTATGGCCCATTATATCCTTCACTGTTTCTGATTGTTTTACGAGTCTAGGAATGCCAACCTGGAGACGTTTCATTACAGGGTGGATTGCTTGAATCTTATACGGTAAAGTGATATGATTTTTCTCTTGTTTAAGAAGGTAAATTTTATATCATACATTAAGATAGAGAGCTTTGCGAGTTCCCTCTTTCCCTCTGTCCACCCTTTGCTTCCGCAAAGCTCTCTCGGAATGCAGACTTGAAGACTTTTCATTACAGGGTGAGTTCTATAGGGTAAAGTGATCTGATTTTTCTCTTGTTTAAGAAGGTAAATTTATATATTATATTAAATAGTTAAACCAAGATAGAGAGCTTTGCAAGCTCTCTCCATTCACCCTTTGCATCCGAAGTCAGAGCATAATGCATGTAGGAATCAGCCTGGCTAGCTCAGTCGGTAGAGCATGAGACTCTTAATCTCAGGGTCGTGGGTTCGAGCCCCACGTTGGGCGAGATATGTAATTTTATGTCTCCTTTATTGAAAAAAATAAAAAAAGAAGGAAGGTGCTTACGTTTGGCCTAGGGAATCATAAAAGTCACCATATATTAGAGCAGATTGTATATTTGAAAAACATAGAAGGTGAAGAAACAGGAGTGTAGTTCTTTGGAAAAGTGTGTCAAGCAATTTAATTGTTGTAAGACGATTGAGGAATTCTTACAAAACATTTTAGTAGAGAGAGATTTTCAAATCTAACCATAAACCAGTGGACACAACCTAGCAGGGGAACATGTTAACAAAATGCTACCTTAGAATATAAGGAATTAAGTCATATTATTTCCATAAGAGCAATGAAGCCATTGTTTAAGAATGCAACTTTATATTGTTCAGTGGAGCTAAATCTCACCTTCCAACATAAGCAACTAGGGTCTATGATCTCTTTCACCATCAGGCCAGGAGAAATGAAACAATCCAAAAGGGGTAGGTTTTCAATGCTAATCACATGTTACTGGACACAGTCTAACTGAATACAATCTAAATTAAACCCCACTGTCAGACAAGAGCTACTATGGCCCATCATTTCCTTCACCATTTCTAATTGTTTTACGACTCTAGAAATGCAGACTTGGAGACTTCTCGTTATGATCCAAAAAGGGGAGTTTTTCAAATCTTATCACCTGGACAGAAACTAAGGGATTAAAATCAAAACTAGATCTCACTGTGGAACAAGAGCTACTATGGCCCATTATATCCTTCACTGTTTCTGATTGTTTTACGAGTCTAGGAATGCCAACCTGGAGACGTTTCATTACAGGTTGGATTGCTTGAATCTTATAGGGTAAAGTGATATGATTTTTCTCTTGTTTAAGAAGGTAAATTTTATATCATACATTAAGATAAAGAGCTTTGCGAGTTCCCTCTTTCCCTCTGTCCACCCTTTGCTTCCGCAAAGCACTCTCGGAATGCAGACTTGAAGACTTTTCATTACAGGGTGAATTATACTCTTAATCTCAGGGTCGTGGGTTCGAGCCCCACGTTGGGCGAGATGTGTTAACAAATTGCTACCTTAGAATATAAGGAATTAAGTCATATTATTTCCATAAGAGCAATGAAGCCATTGTTTAAGAAGGCAACTTTAAATGGTTCAGTGGAGCTAAATCTCACCTTCCAACATAAGCAACTAGGGTCTATGATCTCTTTCACCATCAGGCCAGGAGAAATGAAACAATCCAAAAGGGGTAGGTTTTCAATGCTAATCACATGTTACTGGACACAGTCTAACTGAATACAATCTAAATTAAACCCCACTGTCAGACAAGAGCTACTATGGCCCATCATTTCCTTCACCATTTCTAATTGTTTTACGACTCTAGAAATGCAGACTTGGAGACTTCTCGTTATGATCCAAAAAGGGGAGATTTTCAAATCTTATCACCTGGACAGAAACTAAGGGATTAAAATCAAAACTAGATCTCACTGTGGAACAAGAGCTACTATGGCCCATTATATCCTTCACTGTTTCTGATTGTTTTACGAGTCTAGGAATGCCAACCTGGAGCCGTTTATTACAGGGTGGATTGCTTGAATCTTATAGGGTAAAGTGATATGATTTTTCTCTTGTTTAAGAAGGTAAATTTTATATCATACATTAAGATAGAGAGCTTTGCGAGTTCCCCCTTTCCCTCTGTCCACCCTTTGCTTCCACAAAGCTCTCTCGGAATGCAGACTTGAAGACTTTTCATTACAGGGTGAGTTCTATAGGGTAAAGTGATCTGATTTTTCTCTTGTTTAAGAAGGTAAATTTATATATTATATTAAATAGTTAAACCAAGATAGAGAGCTTTGCAAGCTCTCTCCATCCACCCTTTGCATCCGAAGTCAGAGCATAATGCATGTAGGAATCAGCCCGGCTAGCTCAGTCGGTAGAGCGTGAGACTCTTAATCTCAGGGTCGTGGGTTCGAGCCCCACGTTGGGCGAGATATGTAATTTTATGTCTCCTTTATTGAAAAAAATAAAAAAAGAAGGAAGGTGCTTACGTTTGGCCTAGGGAATCATAAAAGTCACCATATATTAGAGCAGATTGTATATTTGAAAAACATAGAAGGTGAAGAAACAGGAGTGTAGTTCTTTGGAAAAGTGTGTCAAGCAATTTAATTGTTGTAAGACGATTGAGGAATTCTTACAAAACATTTTAGTAGAGGGAGATTTTCAAATCTAACCATAAACCAGTGGACACAACCTAGCAGGGGAACATGTTAACAAAATGCTACCTTAGAATATAAGGAATTAAGTCATATTATTTCCATAAGAGCAATGAAGCCATTGTTTAAGAATGCAACTTTATATGTTTCAGTGGAGCTAAATCTCACCTTCCAACATAAGCAACTAGGGTCTATGATCTCTTTCACCATCAGGCCAGTAGAAATGAAACAATCCAAAAGGGGTAGGTTTTCAATGCTAATCACATGTTACTGGACACAGTCTAACTGAATACAATCTAAATTAAACCCCACTGTCAGACAAGAGCTACTATGGCCCATCATTTCCTTCACCATTTCTAATTGTTTTACGACTCTAGAAATGCAGACTTGGAGACTTCTCGTTATGATCCAAAAAGGGGAGTTTTTCAAATCTTATCACCTGGACAGAAACTAAGGGATTAAAATCAAAACTAGATCTCACTGTGGAACAAGAGCTACTATGGCCCATTATATCCTTCACTGTTTCTGATTGTTTTACGAGTCTAGGAATGCCAACCTGGAGACGTTTCATTACAGGTTGGATTGCTTGAATCTTATAGGGTAAAGTGATATGATTTTTCTCTTGTTTAAGAAGGTAAATTTTATATCATACATTAAGATAGAGAGCTTTGCGAGTTCCCTCTTTCCCTCTGTCCACCCTTTGCTTCCGCAAAGCTCTCTCGGAATGCAGACTTGAAGACTTTTCATTACAGGGTGAATTATACTCTTAATCTCAGGGTCGTGGGTTCGAGCCCCACGTTGGGCGAGATGTGTTAACAAATTGCTACCTTAGAATATAAGGAATTAAGTCATATTATTTCCATAAGAGCAATGAAGCCATTGTTTAAGAAGGCAACTTTATATGGTTCAGTGGAGCTAAATCTCATCTTCCAACATAAGCAACTAGGGTCTATGATCTCTTTCACCATCAGGCCAGGAGAAATGAAACAATCCAAAAGGGGTAGGTTTTCAATGCTAATCACATGTTACTGGACACAGTCTAACTGAATACAATCTAAATTAAACCCCACTGTCAGACAAGAGCTACTATGGCCCATCATTTCCTTCACCATTTCTAATTGTTTTACGACTCTAGAAATGCAGACTTGGAGACTTCTCGTTATGATCCAAAAAGGGGAGATTTTCAAATCTTATCACCTGGACAGAAACTAAGGGATTAAAATCAAAACTAGATCTCACTGTGGAACAAGAGCTACTATGGCCCATTATATCCTTCACTGTTTCTGATTGTTTTACGAGTCTAGGAATGCCAACCTGGAGACGTTTCATTACAGGGTGGATTGCTTGAATCTTATACGGTAAAGTGATATGATTTTTCTCTTGTTTAAGAAGGTAAATTTTATATCATACATTAAGATAGAGAGCTTTGCGAGTTCCCTCTTTCCCTCTGTCCACCCTTTGCTTCCGCAAAGCTCTCTCGGAATGCAGACTTGAAGACTTTTCATTACAGGGTGAGTTCTATAGGGTAAAGTGATCTGATTTTTCTCTTGTTTAAGAAGGTAAATTTATATATTATATTAAATAGTTAAACCAAGATAGAGAGCTTTGCAAGCTCTCTCCATCCACCCTTTGCATCCGAAGTCAGAGCATAATGCATGTAGGAATCAGCCTGGCTAGCTCAGTCGGTAGAGCATGAGACTCTTAATCTCAGGGTCATGGGTTCGAGCCCCACGTTGGGCGAGATATGTAATTTTATGTCTCCTTTATTGAAAAAAATAAAAAAAGAAGGAAGGTGCTTACGTTTGGCCTAGGGAATCATAAAAGTCACCATATATTAGAGCAGATTGTATATTTGAAAAACATAGAAGGTGAAGAAACAGGAGTGTAGTTCTTTGGAAAAGTGTGTCAAGCTATTTAATTGTTGTAAGACGATTGAGGAATTCTTACAAAACATTTTAGTAGAGAGAGATTTTCAAATCTAACCATAAACCAGTGGACACAACCTAGCAGGGGAACATGTTAACAAAATGCTACCTTAGAATATAAGGAATTAAGTCATATTATTTCCATAAGAGCAATGAAGCCATTGTTTAAGAATGCAACTTTATATTGTTCAGTGGAGCTAAATCTCACCTTCCAACATAAGCAACTAGGGTCTATGATCTCTTTCACCATCAGGCCAGGAGAAATGAAACAATCCAAAAGGGGTAGGTTTTCAATGCTAATCACATGTTACTGGACACAGTCTAACTGAATACAATCTAAATTAAACCCCACTGTCAGACAAGAGCTACTATGGCCCATCATTTCCTTCACCATTTCTAATTGTTTTACGACTCTAGAAATGCAGACTTGGAGACTTCTCGTTATGATCCAAAAAGGGGAGATTTTCAAATCTTATCACCTGGACAGAAACTAAGGGATTAAAATCAAAACTAGATCTCACTGTGGAACAAGAGCTACTATGGCCCATTATATCCTTCACTGTTTCTGATTGTTTTACGAGTCTAGGAATGCCAACCTGGAGACGTTTCATTACAGGGTGGATTGCTTGAATCTTATAGGGTAAAGTGATATGATTTTTCTCTTGTTTAAGAAGGTAAATTTTATATCATACATTAAGATAGAGAGCTTTGCGAGTTCCCTCTTTCCCTCTGTCCACCCTTTGCTTCCGCAAAGCTCTCTCGGAATGCAGACTTGAAGACTTTTCATTACAGGGTGAGTTCTATAGGGTAAAGTGATCTGATTTTTCTCTTGTTTAAGAAGGTAAATTTATATATTATATTAAATAGTTAAACCAAGATAGAGAGCTTTGCAAGCTCTCTCCATCCACCCTTTGCATCCGAAGTCAGAGCATAAGGCATGTAGGAATCAGCCCGGCTAGCTCAGTCGGTAGAGCATGAGACTCTTAATCTCAGGGTCGTGGGTTCGAGCCCCACGTTGGGCGAGATATGTAATTTTATGTCTCCTTTATTGAAAAAATAAAAAAAGAAGGAAGGTGCTTACGTTTGGCCTAGGGAATCATAAAAGTCACCATATATTAGAGCAGATTGTATATTTGAAAAACATAGAAGGTGAAGAAACAGGAGTGTAGTTCTTTGGAAAAGTGTGTCAAGCAATTTAATTGTTGTAAGACGATTGAGGAATTCTTACAAAACATTTTAGTAGAGGGAGATTTTCAAATCTAACCATAAACCAGTGGACACAACCTAGCAGGGGAACATGTTAACAAAATGCTACCTTAGAATATAAGGAATTAAGTCATATTATTTCCATAAGAGCAATGAAGCCATTGTTTAAGAATGCAACTTTATATTGTTCAGTGGAGCTAAATCTCACCTTCCAACATAAGCAATTAGGGTCTATGATCTCTTTCACCATCAGGCCAGGAGAAATGAAACAATCCAAAAGGGGTAGGTTTTCAATGCTAATCACATGTTACTGGACACAGTCTAACTGAATACAATCTAAATTAAACCCCACTGTCAGACAAGAGCTACTATGGCCCATCATTTCCTTCACCATTTCTAATTGTTTTACGACTCTAGAAATGCAGACTTGGAGACTTCTCGTTATGATCCAAAAAGGGGAGTTTTTCAAATCTTATCACCTGGACAGAAACTAAGGGATTAAAATCAAAACTAGATCTCACTGTGGAACAAGAGCTACTATGGCCCATTATATCCTTCACTGTTTCTGATTGTTTTACGAGTCTAGGAATGCCAACCTGGAGACGTTTCATTACAGGTTGGATTGCTTGAATCTTATAGGGTAAAGTGATATGATTTTTCTCTTGTTTAAGAAGGTAAATTTTATATCATACATTAAGATAGAGAGCTTTGCGAGTTCCCTCTTTCCCTCTGTCCACCCTTTGCTTCCGCAAAGCTCTCTCGGAATGCAGACTTGAAGACTTTTCATTACAGGGTGAATTATACTCTTAATCTCAGGGTCGTGGGTTCGAGCCCCACGTTGGGCGAGATGTGTTAACAAATTGCTACCTTAGAATATAAGGAATTAAGTCATATTATTTCCATAAGAGCAATGAAGCCATTGTTTAAGAAGGCAACTTTAAATGGTTCAGTGGAGCTAAATCTCACCTTCCAACATAAGCAACTAGGGTCTATGATCTCTTTCACCATCAGGCCAGGAGAAATGAAACAATCCAAAAGGGGTAGGTTTTCAATGCTAATCACATGTTACTGGACACAGTCTAACTGAATACAATCTAAATTAAACCCCACTGTCAGACAAGAGCTACTATGGCCCATCATTTCCTTCACCATTTCTAATTGTTTTACGACTCTAGAAATGCAGACTTGGAGACTTCTCGTTATGATCCAAAAAGGGGAGATTTTCAAATCTTATCACCTGGACAGAAACTAAGGGATTAAAATCAAAACTAGATCTCACTGTGGAACAAGAGCTACTATGGCCCATTATATCCTTCACTGTTTCTGATTGTTTTACGAGTCTAGGAATGCCAACCTGGAGACGTTTCATTACAGGGTGGATTGCTTGAATCTTATAGGGTAAAGTGATATGATTTTTCTCTTGTTTAAGAAGGTAAATTTTATATCATACATTAAGATAGAGAGCTTTGCGAGTTCCCTCTTTCCCTCTGTCCACCCTTTGCTTCCGCAAAGCTCTCTCGGAATGCAGACTTGAAGACTTTTCATTACAGGGTGAGTTCTATAGGGTAAAGTGATCTGATTTTTCTCTTGTTTAAGAAGGTAAATTTATATATTATATTAAATAGTTAAACCAAGATAGAGAGCTTTGCAAGCTCTCTCCATCCACCCTTTGCATCCGAAGTCAGAGCATAATGCATGTAGGAATCAGCCCGGCTAGCTCAGTCGGTAGAGCATGAGACTCTTAATCTCAGGGTCGTGGGTTCGAGCCCCACGTTGGGCGAGATATGTAATTTTATGTCTCCTTTATTGAAAAAAATAAAAAAAGAAGGAAGGTGCTTACGTTTGGCCTAGGGAATCATAAAAGTCACCATATATTAGAGCAGATTGTATATTTGAAAAACATAGAAGGTGAAGAAACAGGAGTGTAGTTCTTTGGAAAAGTGTGTCAAGCAATTTAATTGTTGTAAGACGATTGAGGAATTCTTACAAAGCATTTTAGTAGAGGGAGATTTTCAAATCTAACCATAAACCAGTGGACACAACCTAGCAGGGGAACATGTTAACAAAATGCTACCTTAGAATATAAGGAATTAAGTCATATTATTTCCATAAGAGCAATGAAGCCATTGTTTAAGAAGGCAACTTTATATGGTTCAGTGGAGCTAAATCTCACCTTCCAACATAAGCAACTAGGGTCTATGTTCTCTTTCACCATCAGGCCAGGAGAAATGAAACAATCCAAAAGGGGTAGGTTTTCAATGCTAATCACATGTTACTGGACACAGTCTAACTGAATACAATCTAAATTAAACCCCACTGTCAGACAAGAGCTACTATGGCCCATCATTTCCTTCACCATTTCTAATTGTTTTACGACTCTAGAAATGCAGACTTGGAGACTTCTCGTTATGATCCAAAAAGGGGAGATTTTCAAATCTTATCACCTGGACAGAAACTAAGGGATTAAAATCAAAACTAGATCTCACTGTGGAACAAGAACTACTATGGCCCATTATATCCTTCACTGTTTCTGATTGTTTTACGAGTCTAGGAATGCCAACCTGGAGACGTTTCATTACAGGGTGGATTGCTTGAATCTTATACGGTAAAGTGATATGATTTTTCTCTTGTTTAAGAAGGTAAATTTTATATCATACATTAAGATAGAGAGCTTTGCGAGTTCCCTCTTTCCCTCTGTCCACCCTTTGCTTCCGCAAAGCTCTCTCGGAATGCAGACTTGAAGACTTTTCATTACAGGGTGAGTTCTATAGGGTAAAGTGATCTGATTTTTCTCTTGTTTAAGAAGGTAAATTTATATATTATATTAAATAGTTAAACCAAGATAGAGAGCTTTGCAAGCTCTCTCCATCCACCCTTTGCATCCGAAGTCAGAGCATAATGCATGTAGGAATCAGCCTGGCTAGCTCAGTCGGTAGAGCATGAGACTCTTAATCTCAGGGTCATGGGTTCGAGCCCCACGTTGGGCGAGATATGTAATTTTATGTCTCCTTTATTGAAAAAAATAAAAAAAGAAGGAAGGTGCTTACGTTTGGCCTAGGGAATCATAAAAGTCACCATATATTAGAGCAGATTGTATATTTGAAAAACATAGAAGGTGAAGAAACAGGAGTGTAGTTCTTTGGAAAAGTGTGTCAAGCTATTTAATTGTTGTAAGACGATTGAGGAATTCTTACAAAACATTTTAGTAGAGAGAGATTTTCAAATCTAACCATAAACCAGTGGACACAACCTAGCAGGGGAACATGTTAACAAAATGCTACCTTAGAATATAAGGAATTAAGTCATATTATTTCCATAAGAGCAATGAAGCCATTGTTTAAGAATGCAACTTTATATTGTTCAGTGGAGCTAAATCTCACCTTCCAACATAAGCAACTAGGGTCTATGATCTCTTTCACCATCAGGCCAGGAGAAATGAAACAATCCAAAAGGGGTAGGTTTTCAATGCTAATCACATGTTACTGGACACAGTCTAACTGAATACAATCTAAATTAAACCCCACTGTCAGACAAGAGCTACTATGGCCCATCATTTCCTTCACCATTTCTAATTGTTTTACGACTCTAGAAATGCAGACTTGGAGACTTCTCGTTATGATCCAAAAAGGGGAGATTTTCAAATCTTATCACCTGGACAGAAACTAAGGGATTAAAATCAAAACTAGATCTCACTGTGGAACAAGAGCTACTATGGCCCATTATATCCTTCACTGTTTCTGATTGTTTTACGAGTCTAGGAATGCCAACCTGGAGACGTTTCATTACAGGGTGGATTGCTTGAATCTTATAGGGTAAAGTGATATGATTTTTCTCTTGTTTAAGAAGGTAAATTTTATATCATACATTAAGATAGAGAGCTTTGCGAGTTCCCTCTTTCCCTCTGTCCACCCTTTGCTTCCGCAAAGCTCTCTCGGAATGCAGACTTGAAGACTTTTCATTACAGGGTGAGTTCTATAGGGTAAAGTGATCTGATTTTTCTCTTGTTTAAGAAGGTAAATTTATATATTATATTAAATAGTTAAACCAAGATAGAGAGCTTTGCAAGCTCTCTCCATCCACCCTTTGCATCCGAAGTCAGAGCATAAGGCATGTAGGAATCAGCCCGGCTAGCTCAGTCGGTAGAGCATGAGACTCTTAATCTCAGGGTCGTGGGTTCGAGCCCCACGTTGGGCGAGATATGTAATTTTATGTCTCCTTTATTGAAAAAATAAAAAAAGAAGGAAGGTGCTTACGTTTGGCCTAGGGAATCATAAAAGTCACCATATATTAGAGCAGATTGTATATTTGAAAAACATAGAAGGTGAAGAAACAGGAGTGTAGTTCTTTGGAAAAGTGTGTCAAGCAATTTAATTGTTGTAAGACGATTGAGGAATTCTTACAAAACATTTTAGTAGAGGGAGATTTTCAAATCTAACCATAAACCAGTGGACACAACCTAGCAGGGGAACATGTTAACAAAATGCTACCTTAGAATATAAGGAATTAAGTCATATTATTTCCATAAGAGCAATGAAGCCATTGTTTAAGAATGCAACTTTATATTGTTCAGTGGAGCTAAATCTCACCTTCCAACATAAGCAATTAGGGTCTATGATCTCTTTCACCATCAGGCCAGGAGAAATGAAACAATCCAAAAGGGGTAGGTTTTCAATGCTAATCACATGTTACTGGACACAGTCTAACTGAATACAATCTAAATTAAACCCCACTGTCAGACAAGAGCTACTATGGCCCATCATTTCCTTCACCATTTCTAATTGTTTTACGACTCTAGAAATGCAGACTTGGAGACTTCTCGTTATGATCCAAAAAGGGGAGTTTTTCAAATCTTATCACCTGGACAGAAACTAAGGGATTAAAATCAAAACTAGATCTCACTGTGGAACAAGAGCTACTATGGCCCATTATATCCTTCACTGTTTCTGATTGTTTTACGAGTCTAGGAATGCCAACCTGGAGACGTTTCATTACAGGTTGGATTGCTTGAATCTTATAGGGTAAAGTGATATGATTTTTCTCTTGTTTAAGAAGGTAAATTTTATATCATACATTAAGATAGAGAGCTTTGCGAGTTCCCTCTTTCCCTCTGTCCACCCTTTGCTTCCGCAAAGCTCTCTCGGAATGCAGACTTGAAGACTTTTCATTACAGGGTGAGTTCTATAGGGTAAAGTGATCTGATTTTTCTCTTGTTTAAGAAGGTAAATTTATATATTATATTAAATAGTTAAACCAAGATAGAGAGCTTTGCAAGCTCTCTCCATCCACCCTTTGCATCCGAAGTCAGAGCATAATGCATGTAGGAATCAGCCCGGCTAGCTCAGTCGGTAGAGCATGAGACTCTTAATCTCAGGGTCGTGGGTTCGAGCCCCACGTTGGGCGAGATATGTAATTTTATGTCTCCTTTATTGAAAAAAATAAAAAAAGAAGGAAGGTGCTTACGTTTGGCCTAGGGAATCATAAAAGTCACCATATATTAGAGCAGATTGTATATTTGAAAAACATAGAAGGTGAAGAAACAGGAGTGTAGTTCTTTGGAAAAGTGTGTCAAGCAATTTAATTGTTGTAAGACGATTGAGGAATTCTTACAAAGCATTTTAGTAGAGGGAGATTTTCAAATCTAACCATAAACCAGTGGACACAACCTAGCAGGGGAACATGTTAACAAAATGCTACCTTAGAATATAAGGAATTAAGTCATATTATTTCCATAAGAGCAATGAAGCCATTGTTTAAGAAGGCAACTTTATATGGTTCAGTGGAGCTAAATCTCACCTTCCAACATAAGCAACTAGGGTCTATGTTCTCTTTCACCATCAGGCCAGGAGAAATGAAACAATCCAAAAGGGGTAGGTTTTCAATGCTAATCACATGTTACTGGACACAGTCTAACTGAATACAATCTAAATTAAACCCCACTGTCAGACAAGAGCTACTATGGCCCATCATTTCCTTCACCATTTCTAATTGTTTTACGACTCTAGAAATGCAGACTTGGAGACTTCTCGTTATGATCCAAAAAGGGGAGATTTTCAAATCTTATCACCTGGACAGAAACTAAGGGATTAAAATCAAAACTAGATCTCACTGTGGAACAAGAGCTACTATGGCCCATTATATCCTTCACTGTTTCTGATTGTTTTACGAGTCTAGGAATGCCAACCTGGAGACGTTTCATTACAGGGTGGATTGCTTGAATCTTATAGGGTAAAGTGATATGATTTTTCTCTTGTTTAAGAAGGTAAATTTTATATCATACATTAAGATAGAGAGCTTTGCGAGTTCCCTCTTTCCCTCTGTCCACCCTTTGCTTCCGCAAAGCTCTCTCGGAATGCAGACTTGAAGACTTTTCATTACAGGGTGAGTTCTATAGGGTAAAGTGATCTGATTTTTCTCTTGTTTAAGAAGGTAAATTTATATATTATATTAAATAGTTAAACCAAGATAGAGAGCTTTGCAAGCTCTCTCCATCCACCCTTTGCATCCGAAGTCAGAGCATAATGCATGTAGGAATCAGCCCGGCTAGCTCAGTCGGTAGAGCATGAGACTCTTAATCTCAGGGTCGTGGGTTCGAGCCCCACGTTGGGCGAGATATGTAATTTTATGCCTCCTTTATTGAAAAAAATAAAAAAAGAAGGAAGGTGCTTACGTTTGGCCTAGGGAATCATAAAAGTCACCATATATTAGAGCAGATTGTATATTTGAAAAACATAGAAGGTGAAGAAACAGGAGTGTAGTTCTTTGGAAAAGTGTGTCAAGCAATTTAATTGTTGTAAGACGATTGAGGAATTCTTACAAAACATTTTAGTAGAGGGAGATTTTCAAATCTAACCATAAACCAGTGGACACAACCTAGCAGGGGAACATGTTAACAAAATGCTACCTTAGAATATAAGGAATTAAGTCATATTATTTCCATAAGAGCAATGAAGCCATTGTTTAAGAATGCAACTTTATATGGTTCAGTGGAGCTAAATCTCACCTTCCAACATAAGCAACTAGGGTCTATGTTCTCTTTCACCATCAGGCCAGGAGAAATGAAACAATCCAAAAGGGGTAGGTTTTCAATGCTAATCACTTGTTACTGGACACAGTCTAACTGAATACAATCTAAATTAAACCCCACTGTCAGACAAGAGCTACTATGGCCCATCATTTCCTTCACCATTTCTAATTGTTTTACGACTCTAGAAATGCAGACTTGGAGACTTCTCGTTATGATCCAAAAAGGGGAGATTTTCAAATCTTATCACCTGGACAGAAACTAAGGGATTAAAATCAAAACTAGATCTCACTGTGGAACAAGAACTACTATGGCCCATTATATCCTTCACTGTTTCTGATTGTTTTACGAGTCTAGGAATGCCAACCTGGAGACGTTTCATTACAGGTTGGATTGCTTGAATCTTATAGGGTAAAGTGATATGATTTTTCTCTTGTTTAAGAAGGTAAATTTTATATCATACATTAAGATAGAGAGCTTTGCGAGTTCCCTCTTTCCCTCTGTCCACCCTTTGCTTCCGCAAAGCTCTCTCGGAATGCAGACTTGAAGACTTTTCATTACAGGGTGAATTATACTCTTAATCTCAGGGTCGTGGGTTCGAGCCCCACGTTGGGCGAGATGTGTTAACAAATTGCTACCTTAGAATATAAGGAATTAAGTCATATTATTTCCATAAGAGCAATGAAGCCATTGTTTAAGAAGGCAACTTTAAATGGTTCAGTAGAGCTAAATCTCACCTTCCAACATAAGCAACTAGGGTCTATGATCTCTTTCACCATCAGGCCAGGAGAAATGAAACAATCCAAAAGGGGTAGGTTTTCAATGCTAATCACATGTTACTGGACACAGTCTAACTGAATACAATCTAAATTAAACCCCACTGTCAGACAAGAGCTACTATGGCCCATCATTTCCTTCACCATTTCTAATTGTTTTACGACTCTAGAAATGCAGACTTGGAGACTTCTCGTTATGATCCAAAAAGGGGAGATTTTCAAATCTTATCACCTGGACAGAAACTAAGGGATTAAAATCAAAACTAGATCTCACTGTGGAACAAGAGCTACTATGGCCCATTATATCCTTCACTGTTTCTGATTGTTTTACGAGTCTAGGAATGCCAACCTGGAGACGTTTCATTACAGGGTGGATTGCTTGAATCTTATAGGGTAAAGTGATATGATTTTTCTCTTGTTTAAGAAGGTAAATTTTATATCATACATTAAGATAGAGAGCTTTGCGAGTTCCCTCTTTCCCTCTGTCCACCCTTTGCTTCCGCAAAGCTCTCTCGGAATGCAGACTTGAAGACTTTTCATTACAGGGTGAGTTCTATAGGGTAAAGTGATCTGATTTTTCTCTTGTTTAAGAAGGTAAATTTATATATTATATTAAATAGTTAAACCAAGATAGAGAGCTTTGCAAGCTCTCTCCATCCACCCTTTGCATCCGAAGTCAGAGAATAATGCATGTAGGAATCAGCCCGGCTAGCTCAGTCGGTAGAGCATGAGACTCTTAATCTCAGGGTCGTGGGTTCGAGCCCCACGTTGGGCGAGATATGTAATTTTATGTCTCCTTTATTGAAAAAAATAAAAAAAGAAGGAAGGTGCTTACGTTTGGCCTAGGGAATCATAAAAGTCACCATATATTAGAGCAGATTGTATATTTGAAAAACATAGAAGGTGAAGAAACAGGAGTGTAGTTCTTTGGAAAAGTGTGTAAAGCAATTTAATTGTTGTAAGACGATTGAGGAATTCTTACAAAACATTTTAGTAGAGGGAGATTTTCAAATCTAACCATAAACCAGTGGACACAACCTAGCAGGGGAACATGTTAACAAAATGCTACCTTAGAATATAAGGAATTAAGTCATATTATTTCCATAAGAGCAATGAAGCCATTGTTTAAGAATGCAACTTTATATGTTTCAGTGGAGCTAAATCTCACCTTCCAACATAAGCAACTAGGGTCTATGATCTCTTTCACCATCAGGCCAGGAGAAATGAAACAATCCAAAAGGGGTAGGTTTTCAATGCTAATCACATGTTACTGGACACAGTCTAACTGAATACAATCTAAATTAAACCCCACTGTCAGACAAGAGCTACTATGGCCCATCATTTCCTTCACCATTTCTAATTGTTTTACGACTCTAGAAATGCAGACTTGGAGACTTCTCGTTATGATCCAAAAAGGGGAGATTTTCAAATCTTATCACCTGGACAGAAACTAAGGGATTAAAATCAAAACTAGATCTCACTGTGGAACAAGAGCTACTATGGCCCATTATATCCTTCACTGTTTCTGATTGTTTTACGAGTCTAGGAATGCCAACCTGGAGACGTTTCATTACAGGGTGGATTGCTTGAATCTTATAGGGTAAAGTGATATGATTTTTCTCTTGTTTAAGAAGGTAAATTTTATATCATACATTAAGATAGAGAGCTTTGCGAGTTCCCTCTTTCCCTCTGTCCACCCTTTGCTTCCGCAAAGCTCTCTCGGAATGCAGACTTGAAGACTTTTCATTACAGGGTGAGTTCTATAGGGTAAAGTGATCTGATTTTTCTCTTGTTTAAGAAGGTAAATTTATATATTATATTAAATAGTTAAACCAAGATAGAGAGCTTTGCAAGCTCTCTCCATCCACCCTTTGCATCCGAAGTCAGAGCATAATGCATGTAGGAATCAGCCCGGCTAGCTCAGTCGGTAGAGCATGTGACTCTTAATCTCAGGGTTGTGGGTTCGAGCCCCACGTTGGGCGAAATATGTAATTTTATGTCTCCTTTATTGAAAAAAATAAAAAAAGAAGGAAGGTGCTTACGTTTGGCCTAGGGAATCATAAAAGTCACCATATATTAGAGCAGATTGTATATTTGAAAAACATAGAAGGTGAAGAAACAGGAGTGTAGTTCTTTGGAAAAGTGTGTCAAGCAATTTAATTGTTGTAAGACGATTGAGGAATTCTTACAAAACATTTTAGTAGAGGGAGATTTTCAAATCTAACCATAAACCAGTGGACACAACCTAGCAGGGGAACATGTTAACAAAATGCTACCTTAGAATATAAGGAATTAAGTCATATTATTTCCATAAGAGCAATGAAGCCATTGTTTAAGAATGCAACTTTATATGGTTCAGTGGAGCTAAATCTCACCTTCCAACATAAGCAACTAGGGTCTATGTTCTCTTTCACCATCAGGCCAGGAGAAATGAAACAATCCAAAAGGGGTAGGTTTTCAATGCTAATCACATGTTACTGGACACAGTCTAACTGAATACAATCTAAATTAAACCCCACTGTCAGACAAGAGCTACTATGGCCCATCATTTCCTTCACCATTTCTAATTGTTTTACGACTCTAGAAATGCAGACTTGGAGACTTCTCGTTATGATCCAAAAAGGGGAGATTTTCAAATCTTATCACCTGGACAGAAACTAAGGGATTAAAATCAAAACTAGATCTCACTGTGGAACAAGAGCTACTATGGCCCATTATATCCTTCACTGTTTCTGATTGTTTTACGAGTCTAGGAATGCCAACCTGGAGACGTTTCATTACAGGGTGGATTGCTTGAATCTTATAGGGTAAAGTGATATGATTTTTCTCTTGTTTAAGAAGGTAAATTTTATATCATACATTAAGATAGAGAGCTTTGCGAGTTCCCTCTTTCCCTCTGTCCACCCTTTGCTTCCGCAAAGCTCTCTCGGAATGCAGACTTGAAGACTTTTCATTACAGGGTGAGTTCTATAGGGTAAAGTGATCTGATTTTTCTCTTGTTTAAGAAGGTAAATTTATATATTATATTAAATAGTTAAACCAAGATAGAGAGCTTTGCAAGCTCTCTCCATCCACCCTTTGCATCCGAAGTCAGAGCATAATGCATGTAGGAATCAGCCCGGCTAGCTCAGTCGGTAGAGCATGAGACTCTTAATCTCAGGGTCGTGGGTTCGAGCCCCACGTTGGGCGAGATATGTAATTTTATGTCTCCTTTATTGAAAAAAATAAAAAAAGAAGGAAGGTGCTTACGTTTGGCCTAGGGAATCATAAAAGTCACCATATATTAGAGCAGATTGTATATTTGAAAAACATAGAAGGTGAAGAAACAGGAGTGTAGTTCTTTGGAAAAGTGTGTCAAGCAATTTAATTGTTGTAAGACGATTGAGGAATTCTTACAAAACATTTTAGTAGAGGGAGATTTTCAAATCTATCCATAAACCAGTGGACGCAACCTAGCAGGGGAACATGTTAACAAAATGCTACCTTAGAATATAAGGAATTAAGTCATATTATTTCCATAAGAGCAATGAAGCCATTGTTTAAGAATGCAACTTTATATGTTTCAGTGGAGCTAAATCTCACCTTCCAACATAAGCAACTAGGGTCTATGATCTCTTTCACCATCAGGCCAGGAGAAATGAAACAATCCAAAAGGGGTAGGTTTTCAATGCTAATCACATGTTACTGGACACAGTCTAACTGAATACAATCTAAATTAAACCCCACTGTCAGACAAGAGCTACTATGGCCCATCATTTCCTTCACCATTTCTAATTGTTTTACGACTCTAGAAATGCAGACTTGGAGACTTCTCGTTATGATCCAAAAAGGGGAGATTTTCAAATCTTATCACCTGGACAGAAACTAAGGGATTAAAATCAAAACTAGATCTCACTGTGGAACAAGAGCTACTATGGCCCATTATATCCTTCACTGTTTCTGATTGTTTTACGAGTCTAGGAATGCCAACCTGGAGACGTTTCATTACAGGGTGGATTGCTTGAATCTTATAGGGTAAAGTGATATGATTTTTCTCTTGTTTAAGAAGGTAAATTTTATATCATACATTAAGATAGAGAGCTTTGCGAGTTCCCTCTTTCCCTCTGTCCACCCTTTGCTTCCGCAAAGCTCTCTCGGAATGCAGACTTGAAGACTTTTCATTACAGGGTGAGTTCTATAGGGTAAAGTGATCTGATTTTTCTCTTGTTTAAGAAGGTAAATTTATATATTATATTAAATAGTTAAACCAAGATAGAGAGCTTTGCAAGCTCTCTCCATCCACCCTTTGCATCCGAAGTCAGAGCATAATGCATGTAGGAATCAGCCCGGCTAGCTCAGTCGGTAGAGCATGTGACTCTTAATCTCAGGGTTGTGGGTTCGAGCCCCACGTTGGGCGAAATATGTAATTTTATGTCTCCTTTATTGAAAAAAATAAAAAAAGAAGGAAGGTGCTTACGTTTGGCCTAGGGAATCATAAAAGTCACCATATATTAGAGCAGATTGTATATTTGAAAAACATAGAAGGTGAAGAAACAGGAGTGTAGTTCTTTGGAAAAGTGTGTCAAGCAATTTAATTGTTGTAAGACGATTGAGGAATTCTTACAAAACATTTTAGTAGAGGGAGATTTTCAAATCTAACCATAAACCAGTGGACACAACCTAGCAGGGGAACATGTTAACAAAATGCTACCTTAGAATATAAGGAATTAAGTCATATTATTTCCATAAGAGCAATGAAGCCATTGTTTAAGAATGCAACTTTATATGGTTCAGTGGAGCTAAATCTCACCTTCCAACATAAGCAACTAGGGTCTATGTTCTCTTTCACCATCAGGCCAGGAGAAATGAAACAATCCAAAAGGGGTAGGTTTTCAATGCTAATCACATGTTACTGGACACAGTCTAACTGAATACAATCTAAATTAAACCCCACTGTCAGACAAGAGCTACTATGGCCCATCATTTCCTTCACCATTTCTAATTGTTTTACGACTCTAGAAATGCAGACTTGGAGACTTCTCGTTATGATCCAAAAAGGGGAGATTTTCAAATCTTATCACCTGGACAGAAACTAAGGGATTAAAATCAAAACTAGATCTCACTGTGGAACAAGAGCTACTATGGCCCATTATATCCTTCACTGTTTCTGATTGTTTTACGAGTCTAGGAATGCCAACCTGGAGACGTTTCATTACAGGGTGGATTGCTTGAATCTTATAGGGTAAAGTGATATGATTTTTCTCTTGTTTAAGAAGGTAAATTTTATATCATACATTAAGATAGAGAGCTTTGCGAGTTCCCTCTTTCCCTCTGTCCACCCTTTGCTTCCGCAAAGCTCTCTCGGAATGCAGACTTGAAGACTTTTCATTACAGGGTGAGTTCTATAGGGTAAAGTGATCTGATTTTTCTCTTGTTTAAGAAGGTAAATTTATATATTATATTAAATAGTTAAACCAAGATAGAGAGCTTTGCAAGCTCTCTCCATCCACCCTTTGCATCCGAAGTCAGAGCATAATGCATGTAGGAATCAGCCCGGCTAGCTCAGTCGGTAGAGCATGAGACTCTTAATCTCAGGGTCGTGGGTTCGAGCCCCACGTTGGGCGAGATATGTAATTTTATGTCTCCTTTATTGAAAAAAATAAAAAAAGAAGGAAGGTGCTTACGTTTGGCCTAGGGAATCATAAAAGTCACCATATATTAGAGCAGATTGTATATTTGAAAAACATAGAAGGTGAAGAAACAGGAGTGTAGTTCTTTGGAAAAGTGTGTCAAGCAATTTAATTGTTGTAAGACGATTGAGGAATTCTTACAAAACATTTTAGTAGAGGGAGATTTTCAAATCTATCCATAAACCAGTGGACGCAACCTAGCAGGGGAACATGTTAACAAAATGCTACCTTAGAATATAAGGAATTAAGTCATATTATTTCCATAAGAGCAATGAAGCCATTGTTTAAGAATGCAACTTTATATGTTTCAGTGGAGCTAAATCTCACCTTCCAACATAAGCAACTAGGGTCTATGATCTCTTTCACCATCAGGCCAGGAGAAATGAAACAATCCAAAAGGGGTAGGTTTTCAATGCTAATCACATGTTACTGGACACAGTCTAACTGAATACAATCTAAATTAAACCCCACTGTCAGACAAGAGCTACTATGGCCCATCATTTCCTTCACCATTTCTAATTGTTTTACGACTCTAGAAATGCAGAATTGGAGACTTCTCGTTATGATCCAAAAAGGGGAGTTTTTCAAATCTTATCACCTGGACAGAAACTAAGGGATTAAAATCAAAACTAGATCTCACTGTGGAACAAGAGCTACTATGGCCCATTATATCCTCCACTGTTTCTGATTGTTTTACGAGTCTAGGAATGCCAACCTGGAGACGTTTCATTACAGGTTGGATTGCTTGAATCTTATAGGGTAAAGTGATATGATTTTTCTCTTGTTTAAGAAGGTAAATTTTATATCATACATTAAGATAGAGAGCTTTGCGAGTTCCCTCTTTCCCTCTGTCCACCCTTTGCTTCCGCAAAGCTCTCTCGGAATGCAGACTTGAAGACTTTTCATTACAGGGTGGATTGCTTGAATCTTATAGGGTAAAGTGATCTGATTTTTCTCTTGTTTAAGAAGGTAAATTTATATATTATATTAAATAGTTAAACCAAGATAGAGAGCTTTGCAAGCTCTCTCCATCCACCCTTTGCATCCGAAGTCAGAGCATAATGCATGTAGGAATCAGCCCGGCTAGCTCAGTCGGTAGAGCATGTGACTCTTAATCTCAGGGTTGTGGGTTCGAGCCCCACGTTGGGCGAGATATGTAATTTTATGTCTCCTTTTTGAAAAAAATAAAAAAAGAAGGAAGGTGCTTACGTTTGGCCTAGGGAATCATAAAAGTCACCATATATTAGAGCAGATTGTATATTTGAAAAACATAGAAGGTGAAGAAACAGGAGTGTAGTTCTTTGGAAAAGTGTGTCAAGCAATTTAATTGTTGTAAGACGATTGAGGAATTCTTACAAAACATTTTAGTAGAGGGACATTTTCAAATCTAACCATAAACCAGTGGACACAACCTAGCAGGGGAACATGTTAACAAAATGCTACCTTAGAATATAAGGAATTAAGTCATATTATTTCCATAAGAGCAATGAAGCCATTGTTTAAGAATGCAACTTTATATGGTTCAGTGGAGCTAAATCTCACCTTCCAACATAAGCAACTAGGGTCTATGTTCTCTTTCACCATCAGGCCAGGAGAAATGAAACAATCCAAAAGGGGTAGGTTTTCAATGCTAATCACTTGTTACTGGACACAGTCTAACTGAATACAATCTAAATTAAACCCCACTGTCAGACAAGAGCTACTATGGCCCATCATTTCCTTCACCATTTCTAATTGTTTTACGACTCTAGAAATGCAGACTTGGAGACTTCTCGTTATGATCCAAAAAGGGGAGATTTTCAAATCTTATCACCTGGACAGAAACTAAGGGATTAAAATCAAAACTAGATCTCACTGTGGAACAAGAGCTACTATGGCCCATTATATCCTTCACTGTTTCTGATTGTTTTACGAGTCTAGGAATGCCAACCTGGAGACGTTTCATTACAGGGTGGATTGCTTGAATCTTATAGGGTAAAGTGATATGATTTTTCTCTTGTTTAAGAAGGTAAATTTTATATCATACATTAAGATAGAGAGCTTTGCGAGTTCCCTCTTTCCCTCTGTCCACCCTTTGCTTCCGCAAAGCTCTCTCGGAATGCAGACTTGAAGACTTTTCATTACAGGGTGAGTTCTATAGGGTAAAGTGATCTGATTTTTCTCTTGTTTAAGAAGGTAAATTTATATATTATATTAAATAGTTAAACCAAGATAGAGAGCTTTGCAAGCTCTCTCCATCCACCCTTTGCATCCCAAGTCAGAGCATAATGCATGTAGGAATCAGCCCGGCTAGCTCAGTCGGTAGAGCATGAGACTCTTAATCTCAGGGTCGTGGGTTCGAGCCCCACGTTGGGCGAGATATGTAATTTTATGTCTCCTTTATTGAAAAAAATAAAAAAAGAAGGAAGGTGCTTACGTTTGGCCTAGGGAATCAAAAAAAGTCACCATATATTAGAGCAGATTGTATATTTGAAAAACATAGAAGGTGAAGAAACAGGAGTGTAGTTCTTTGGAAAAGTGTGTCAAGCAATTTAATTGTTGTAAGACGATTGAGGAATTCTTACAAAACATTTTAGTAGAGGGACATTTTCAAATCTAACCATAAACCAGTGGACACAACCTAGCAGGGGAACATGTTAACAAAATGCTACCTTAGAATATAAGGAATTAAGTCATATTATTTCCATAAGAGCAATGAAGCCATTGTTTAAGAATGCAACTTTATATGTTTCAGTGGAGCTAAATCTCACCTTCCAACATAAGCAACTAGGGTCTATGATCTCTTTCACCATCAGGCCAGGAGAAATGAAACAATCCAAAAGGGGTAGGTTTTCAATGCTAATCACATGTTACTGGACACAGTCTAACTGAATACAATCTAAATTAAACCCCACTGTCAGACAAGAGCTACTATGGCCCATCATTTCCTTCACCATTTCTAATTGTTTTACGACTCTAGAAATGCAGACTTGGAGACTTCTCGTTATGATCCAAAAAGGGGAGTTTTTCAAATCTTATCACCTGGACAGAAACTAAGGAATAAAAACAAAACTAGATCTCACTGTGGAACAAGAGCTACTATGGCCCATTATATCCTTCACTGTTTCTGATTGTTTTACGAGTCTAGGAATGCCAACCTGGAGACGTTTCATTACAGGTTGGATTGATTGAATCTTATAGGGTAAAGTGATATGATTTTTCTCTTGTTTAAGAAGGTAAATATTATATCATACATTAAGACAGAGAGCTTTGCGAGTTCCCTCTTTCCCTCTGTCCACCCTTTGCTTCGGCAAAGCTCTCTCGGAATGCAGACTTGAAGACTTTTCATTACAGGGTGAATTATACTCTTAATCTCAGGGTCGTGGGTTCGAGCCCCACGTTGGGCGAGATGTGTTAACAAATTGCTACCTTAGAATATAAGGAATTAAGTCATATTATTTCCATAAGAGCAATGAAGCCATTGTTTAAGAAGGCAACTGTATATGGTTCAGTGGAGCTAAATCTCACCTTCCAACATAAGCAACTAGGGTCTATGATCTCTTTCACCATCAGGCCAGGAGAAATGAAACAATCCAAAAGGGGTAGGTTTTCAATGATAATCACATGTTACTGGACACAGTCTAACTGAATACAATCTAAATTAAACCCCACTGTCAGACAAGAGCTACTATGGCCCATCATTTCCTTCACCATTTCTAATTGTTTTACGACTCGAGAAATGCAGACTTGGAGACTTCTCGTTATGATCCAAAAAGGGGAGATTTTCAAATCTTATCACCTGGACAGAAACTAAGGGATTAAAATCAAAACTAGATCTCACTGTGGAACAAGAGCTACTATGGCCCATTATATCCTTCACTGTTTCTGATTGTTTTACGAGTCTAGGAATGCCAACCTGGAGACGTTTCATTACAGGGTGGATTGCTTGAATCTTATAGGGTAAAGTGATATGATTTTTCTCTTGTTTAAGAAGGTAAATTTTATATCATACATTAAGATAGAGAGCTTTGCGAGTTCCCTCTTTCCCTCTGTCCACCCTTTGCTTCCGCAAAGCTCTCTCGGAATGCAGACTTGAAGTCTTTTCATTACATTGTGAGTTCTATAGGGTAAAGTGATCTGATTTTTCTCTTGTTTAAGAAGGTAAATTTATATATTATATTAAATAGTTAAACCAAGATAGAGAGCTTTGCAAGCTCTCTCCATCCACCCTTTGCATCCGAAGTCAGAGCATAATGCATGTAGGAATCAGCCCGGCTAGCTCAGTCGGTAGAGCATGAGACTCTTAATCTCAGGGTCGTGGGTTCGAGCCCCACGTTGGGCGAGATATGTAATTTTATGTCTCCTTTATTGAAAAAAATAAAAAAAGAAGGAAGGTGCTTACGTTTGGCCTAGGGAATCATAAAAGTCACCATATATTAGAGCAGATTGTATATTTGAAAAACATAGAAGGTGAAGAAACAGGAGTGTAGTTCTTTGGAAAAGTGTGTAAAGCAATTTAATTGTTGTAAGACGATTGAGGAATTCTTACAAAACATTTTAGTAGAGGGAGATTTTCAAATCTAACCATAAACCAGTGGACACAACCTAGCAGGGGAACATGTTAACAAAATGCTACCTTAGAATATAAGGAATTAAGTCATATTATTTCCATAAGAGCAATGAAGCCATTGTTTAAGAAGGCAACTTTATATGGTTCAGTGGAGCTAAATCTCACCTTCCAACATAAGCAACTAGGGTCTATGATCTCTTTCACCATCAGGCCAGGAGAAATGAAACAATCCAAAAGGGGTAGGTTTTCAATGCTAATCACATGTTACTGGACACAGTCTAACTGAATACAATCTAAATTAAACCCCACTGTCAGACAAGAGCTACTATGGCCCATCATTTCCTTCACCATTTCTAATTGTTTTACGACTCTAGAAATGCAGACTTGGAGACTTCTCGTTATGATCCAAAAAGGGGAGATTTTCAAATCTTATCACCTGGACAGAAACTAAGGGATTAAAATCAAAACTAGATCTCACTGTGGAACAAGAGCTACTATGGCCCATTATATCCTTCACTGTTTCTGATTGTTTTACGAGTCTAGGAATGCCAACCTGGAGACGTTTCATTACAGGGTGGATTGCTTGAATCTTATAGGGTAAAGTGATATGATTTTTCTCTTGTTTAAGAAGGTAAATTTTATATCATACATTAAGATAGAGAGCTTTGCGAGTTCCCTCTTTCCCTCTGTCCACCCTTTGCTTCCGCAAAGCTCTCTCGGAATGCAGACTTGAAGACTTTTCATTACAGGGTGAGTTCTATAGGGTAAAGTGATCTGATTTTTCTCTTGTTTAAGAAGGTAAATTTATATATTATATTAAATAGTTAAACCAAGATAGAGAGCTTTGCAAGCTCTCTCCATCCACCCTTTGCATCCGAAGTCAGAGCATAATGCATGTAGGAATCAGCCCGGCTAGCTCAGTCGGTAGAGCATGAGACTCTTAATCTCAGGGTCGTGGGTTCGAGCCCCACGTTGGGCGAGATATGTAATTTTATGTCTCCTTTATTGAAAAAAATAAAAAAAGAAGGAAGGTGCTTACGTTTGGCCTAGGGAATCAAAAAAAGTCACCATATATTAGAGCAGATTGTATATTTGAAAAACATAGAAGGTGAAGAAACAGGAGTGTAGTTCTTTGGAAAAGTGTGTCAAGCAATTTAATTGTTGTAAGACGATTGAGGAATTCTTACAAAACATTTTAGTAGAGGGACATTTTCAAATCTAACCATAAACCAGTGGACACAACCTAGCAGGGGAACATGTTAACAAAATGCTACCTTAGAATATAAGGAATTAAGTCATATTATTTCCATAAGAGCAATGAAGCCATTGTTTAAGAATGCAACTTTATATGTTTCAGTGGAGCTAAATCTCACCTTCCAACATAAGCAACTAGGGTCTATGATCTCTTTCACCATCAGGCCAGGAGAAATGAAACAATCCAAAAGGGGTAGGTTTTCAATGCTAATCACATGTTACTGGACACAGTCTAACTGAATACAATCTAAATTAAACCCCACTGTCAGACAAGAGCTACTATGGCCCATCATTTCCTTCACCATTTCTAATTGTTTTACGACTCTAGAAATGCAGACTTGGAGACTTCTCGTTATGATCCAAAAAGGGGAGTTTTTCAAATCTTATCACCTGGACAGAAACTAAGGGATTAAAATCAAAACTAGATCTCACTGTGGAACAAGAGCTACTATGGCCCATTATATCCTTCACTGTTTCTGATTGTTTTACGAGTCTAGGAATGCCAACCTGGAGACGTTTCATTACAGGTTGGATTGCTTGAATCTTATAGGGTAAAGTGATATGATTTTTCTCTTGTTTAAGAAGGTAAATTTTATATCATACATTAAGATAGAGAGCTTTGCGAGTTCCTTCTTTCCCTCTGTCCACCCTTTGCTTCCGCAAAGCTCTCTCGGAATGCAGACTTGAAGACTTTTCATTACAGGGTGAATTATACTCTTAATGTCAGGGTCGTGGGTTCGAGCCCCACGTTGGGCGAGATGTGTTAACAAATTGCTACCTTAGAATATAAGGAATTAAGTCATATTATTTCCATAAGAGCAATGAAGCCATTGTTTAAGAAGGCAACTTTAAATGGTTCAGTGGAGCTAAATCTCACCTTCCAACATAAGCAACTAGGGTCTATGATCTCTTTCACCATCAGGCCAGGAGAAATGAAACAATCCAAAAGGGGTAGGTTTTCAATGCTAATCACATGTTACTGGACACAGTCTAACTGAATACAATCTAAATTAAACCCCACTGTCAGACAAGAGCTACTATGGCCCATCATTTCCTTCACCATTTCTAATTGTTTTACGACTCTAGAAATGCAGACTTGGAGACTTCTCGTTATGATCCAAAAAGGGGAGATTTTCAAATCTTATCACCTGGACAGAAACTAAGGGATTAAAATCAAAACTAGATCTCACTGTGGAACAAGAGCTACTATGGCCCATTATATCCTTCACTGTTTCTGATTGTTTTACGAGTCTAGGAATGCCAACCTGGAGACGTTTCATTACAGGGTGGATTGCTTGAATCTTATAGGGTAAAGTGATATGATTTTTCTCTTGTTTAAGAAGGTAAATTTTATATCATACATTAAGATAGAGAGCTTTGCGAGTTCCCTCTTTCCCTCTGTCCACCCTTTGCTTCCGCAAAGCTCTCTCGGAATGCAGACTTGAAGACTTTTCATTACAGGGTGAGTTCTATAGGGTAAAGTGATCTGATTTTTCTCTTGTTTAAGAAGGTAAATTTATATATTATATTAAATAGTTAAACCAAGATAGAGAGCTTTGCAAGCTCTCTCCATCCACCCTTTGCATCCCAAGTCAGAGCATAATGCATGTAGGAATCAGCCCGGCTAGCTCAGTCGGTAGAGCATGAGACTCTTAATCTCAGGGTCGTGGGTTCGAGCCCCACGTTGGGCGAGATATGTAATTTTATGTCTCCTTTATTGAAAAAAATAAAAAAAGAAGGAAGGTGCTTACGTTTGGCCTAGGGAATCATAAAAGTCACCATATATTAGAGCAGATTGTATATTTGAAAAACATAGAAGGTGAAGAAACAGGAGTGTAGTTCTTTGGAAAAGTGTGTCAAGCAATTTAATTGTTGTAAGACGATTGAGGAATTCTTACAAAACATTTTAGTAGAGGGACATTTTCAAATCTAACCATAAACCAGTGGACACAACCTAGCAGGGGAACATGTTAACAAAATGCTACCTTAGAATATAAGGAATTAAGTCATATTATTTCCATAAGAGCAATGAAGCCATTGTTTAAGAATGCAACTTTATATGTTTCAGTGGAGCTAAATCTCACCTTCCAACATAAGCAACTAGGGTCTATGATCTCTTTCACCATCAGGCCAGGAGAAATGAAACAATCCAAAAGGGGTAGGTTTTCAATGCTAATCACATGTTACTGGACACAGTCTAACTGAATACAATCTAAATTAAACCCCACTGTCAGACAAGAGCTACTATGGCCCATCATTTCCTTCACCATTTCTAATTGTTTTACGACTCTAGAAATGCAGACTTGGAGACTTCTCGTTATGATCCAAAAAGGGGAGTTTTTCAAATCTTATCACCTGGACAGAAACTAAGGGATTAAAATCAAAACTAGATCTCACTGTGGAACAAGAGCTACTATGGCCCATTATATCCTTCACTGTTTCTGATTGTTTTACGAGTCTAGGAATGCCAACCTGGAGACGTTTCATTACAGGTTGGATTGCTTGAATCTTATAGGGTAAAGTGATATGATTTTTCTCTTGTTTAAGAAGGTAAATTTTATATCATACATTAAGATAGAGAGCTTTGCGAGTTCCTTCTTTCCCTCTGTCCACCCTTTGCTTCCGCAAAGCTCTCTCGGAATGCAGACTTGAAGACTTTTCATTACAGGGTGAATTATACTCTTAATGTCAGGGTCGTGGGTTCGAGCCCCACGTTGGGCGAGATGTGTTAACAAATTGCTACCTTAGAATATAAGGAATTAAGTCATATTATTTCCATAAGAGCAATGAAGCCATTGTTTAAGAAGGCAACTTTAAATGGTTCAGTGGAGCTAAATCTCACCTTCCAACATAAGCAACTAGGGTCTATGATCTCTTTCACCATCAGGCCAGGAGAAATGAAACAATCCAAAAGGGGTAGGTTTTCAATGCTAATCACATGTTACTGGACACAGTCTAACTGAATACAATCTAAATTAAACCCCACTGTCAGACAAGAGCTACTATGGCCCATCATTTCCTTCACCATTTCTAATTGTTTTACGACTCTAGAAATGCAGACTTGGAGACTTCTCGTTATGATCCAAAAAGGGGAGATTTTCAAATCTTATCACCTGGACAGAAACTAAGGGATTAAAATCAAAACTAGATCTCACTGTGGAACAAGAGCTACTATGGCCCATTATATCCTTCACTGTTTCTGATTGTTTTACGAGTCTAGGAATGCCAACCTGGAGACGTTTCATTACAGGGTGGATTGCTTGAATCTTATAGGGTAAAGTGATATGATTTTTCTCTTGTTTAAGAAGGTAAATTTTATATCATACATTAAGATAGAGAGCTTTGCGAGTTCCCTCTTTCCCTCTGTCCACCCTTTGCTTCCGCAAAGCTCTCTCGGAATGCAGACTTGAAGACTTTTCATTACAGGGTGAGTTCTATAGGGTAAAGTGATCTGATTTTTCTCTTGTTTAAGAAGGTAAATTTATATATTATATTAAATAGTTAAACCAAGATAGAGAGCTTTGCAAGCTCTCTCCATCCACCCTTTGCATCCCAAGTCAGAGCATAATGCATGTAGGAATCAGCCCGGCTAGCTCAGTCGGTAGAGCATGAGACTCTTAATCTCAGGGTCGTGGGTTCGAGCCCCACGTTGGGCGAGATATGTAATTTTATGTCTCCTTTATTGAAAAAAATAAAAAAAGAAGGAAGGTGCTTACGTTTGGCCTAGGGAATCAAAAAAAGTCACCATATATTAGAGCAGATTGTATATTTGAAAAACATAGATGTTGAAGAAACAGGAGTGTAGTTCTTTGGAAAAGTGTGTCAAGCAATTTAATTGTTGTAAGACGATTGAGGAATTCTTACAAAACATTTTAGTAGAGGGACATTTTCAAATCTAACCATAAACCAGTGGACACAACCTAGCAGGGGAACATGTTAACAAAATGCTACCTTAGAATATAAGGAATTAAGTCATATTATTTCCATAAGAGCAATGAAGCCATTGTTTAAGAATGCAACTTTATATGTTTCAGTGGAGCTAAATCTCACCTTCCAACATAAGCAACTAGGGTCTATGATCTCTTTCACCATCAGGCCAGGAGAAATGAAACAATCCAAAAGGGGTAGGTTTTCAATGCTAATCACATGTTACTGGACACAGTCTAACTGAATACAATCTAAATTAAACCCCACTGTCAGACAAGAGCTACTATGGCCCATCATTTCCTTCACCATTTCTAATTGTTTTACGACTCTAGAAATGCAGACTTGGAGACTTCTCGTTATGATCCAAAAAGGGGAGTTTTTCAAATCTTATCACCTGGACAGAAACTAAGGGATTAAAATCAAAACTAGATCTCACTGTGGAACAAGAGCTACTATAGCCCATTATATCCTTCACTGTTTCTGATTGTTTTACGAGTCTAGGAATGCCAACCTGGAGACGTTTCATTACAGGTTGGATTGCTTGAATCTTATAGGGTAAAGTGATATGATTTTTCTCTTGTTTAAGAAGGTAAATTTTATATCATACATTAAGATAGAGAGCTTTGCGAGTTCCCTCTTTCCCTCTGTCCACCCTTTGCTTCCGCAAAGCTCTCTCGGAATGCAGACTTGAAGACTTTTCATTACAGGGTGAATTATACTCTTAATGTCAGGGTCGTGGGTTCGAGCCCCACGTTGGGCGAGATGTGTTAACAAATTGCTACCTTAGAATATAAGGAATTAAGTCATATTATTTCCATAAGAGCAATGAAGCCATTGTTTAAGAAGGCAACTTTAAATGGTTCAGTGGAGCTAAATCTCACCTTCCAACATAAGCAACTAGGGTCTATGATCTCTTTCACCATCAGGCCAGGAGAAATGAAACAATCCAAAAGGGGTAGGTTTTCAATGATAATCACATGTTACTGGACACAGTCTAACTGAATACAATCTAAATTAAACCCCACTGTCAGACAAGAGCTACTATGGCCCATCATTTCCTTCACCATTTCTAATTGTTTTACGACTCGAGAAATGCAGACTTGGAGACTTCTCGTTATGATCCAAAAAGGGGAGATTTTCAAATCTTATCACCTGGACAGAAACTAAGGGATTAAAATCAAAACTAGATCTCACTGTGGAACAAGAGCTACTATGGCCCATTATATCCTTCACTGTTTCTGATTGTTTTACGAGTCTAGGAATGCCAACCTGGAGACGTTTCATTACAGGGTGGATTGCTTGAATCTTATAGGGTAAAGTGATATGATTTTTCTCTTGTTTAAGAAGGTAAATTTTATATCATACATTAAGATAGAGAGCTTTGCGAGTTCCCTCTTTCCCTCTGTCCACCCTTTGCTTCCGCAAAGCTCTCTCGGAATGCAGACTTGAAGACTTTTCATTACAGGGTGAGTTCTATAGGGTAAAGTGATCTGATTTTTCTCTTGTTTAAGAAGGTAAATTTATATATTATATTAAATAGTTAAACCAAGATAGAGAGCTTTGCAAGCTCTCTCCATCCACCCTTTGCATCCCAAGTCAGAGCATAATGCATGTAGGAATCAGCCCGGCTAGCTCAGTCGGTAGAGCATGAGACTCTTAATCTCAGGGTCGTGGGTTCGAGCCCCACGTTGGGCGAGATATGTAATTTTATGTCTCCTTTATTGAAAAAAATAAAAAAAGAAGGAAGGTGCTTACGTTTGGCCTAGGGAATCATAAAAGTCACCATATATTAGAGCAGATTGTATATTTGAAAAACATAGAAGGTGAAGAAACAGGAGTGTAGTTCTTTGGAAAAGTGTGTCAAGCAATTTAATTGTTGTAAGACGATTGAGGAATTCTTACAAAACATTTTAGTAGAGGGACATTTTCAAATCTAACCATAAACCAGTGGACACAACCTAGCAGGGGAACATGTTAACAAAATTCTACCTTAGAATATAAGGAATTAAGTCATATTATTTCCATAAGAGCAATGAAGCCATTGTTTAAGAAGGCAACTTTATATGGTTCAGTGGAGCTAAATCTCACCTTCCAACATAAGCAACTAGGGTCTATGATCTGTTTCACCATCAGGCCAGGAGAAATGAAACAATCCAAAAGGGGTAGGTTTTCAATGCTAATCACATGTTACTGGACACAGTCTAACTGAATACAA
The DNA here is from genome assembly GCF_036172605.1 of Pelobates fuscus. Taxonomy (NCBI): domain Eukaryota; kingdom Metazoa; phylum Chordata; class Amphibia; order Anura; family Pelobatidae; genus Pelobates; species Pelobates fuscus. Next base: position 64,980,218 of record NC_086318.1, read on the forward strand.
TCTAAATTAAACCCCACTGTCAGACAAGAGCTACTATGGCCCATCATTTCCTTCACCATTTCTAATTGTTTTACGACTCTAGAAATGCAGACTTGGAGACTTCTCGTTATGATCCAAAAAGGGGAGATTTTCAAATCTTATCACCTGGACAGAAACTAAGGGATTAAAATCAAAACTAGATCTCACTGTGGAACAAGAGCTACTATGGCCCATTATATCCTTCACTGTTTCTGATTGTTTTACGAGTCTAGGAATGCCAACCTGGAGACGTTTCATTACAGGGTGGATTGCTTGAATCTTATAGGGTAAAGTGATATGATTTTTCTCTTGTTTAAGAAGGTAAATTTTATATCATACATTAAGATAGAGAGCTTTGCGAGTTCCCTCTTTCCCTCTGTCCACCCTTTGCTTCCGCAAAGCTCTCTCGGAATGCAGACTTGAAGACTTTTCATTACAGGGTGAGTTCTATAGGGTAAAGTGATCTGATTTTTCTCTTGTTTAAGAAGGTAAATTTATATATTATATTAAATAGTTAAACCAAGATAGAGAGCTTTGCAAGCTCTCTCCATCCACCCTTTGCATCCGAAGTCAGAGCATAATGCATGTAGGAATCAGCCCGGCTAGCTCAGTCGGTAGAGCATGAGACTCTTAATCTCAGGGTCGTGGGTTCGAGCCCCACGTTGGGCGAGATATGTAATTTTATGTCTCCTTTATTGAAAAAAATAAAAAAAGAAGGAAGGTGCTTACGTTTGGCCTAGGGAATCAAAAAAAGTCACCATATATTAGAGCAGATTGTATATTTGAAAAACATAGAAGGTGAAGAAACAGGAGTGTAGTTCTTTGGAAAAGTGTGTCAAGCAATTTAATTGTTGTAAGACGATTGAGGAATTCTTACAAAACATTTTAGTAGAGGGACATTTTCAAATCTAACCATAAACCAGTGGACACAACCTAGCAGGGGAACATGTTAACAAAATGCTACCTTAGAATATAAGGAATTAAGTCATATTATTTCCATAAGAGCAATGAAGCCATTGTTTAAGAATGCAACTTTATATGTTTCAGTGGAGCTAAATCTCACCTTCCAACATAAGCAACTAGGGTCTATGATCTCTTTCACCATCAGGCCAGGAGAAATGAAACAATCCAAAAGGGGTAGGTTTTCAATGCTAATCACATGTTACTGGACACAGTCTAACTGAATACAATCTAAATTAAACCCCACTGTCAGACAAGAGCTACTATGGCCCATCATTTCCTTCACCATTTCTAATTGTTTTACGACTCTAGAAATGCAGACTTGGAGACTTCTCGTTATGATCCAAAAAGGGGAGTTTTTCAAATCTTATCACCTGGACAGAAACTAAGGAATAAAAACAAAACTAGATCTCACTGTGGAACAAGAGCTACTATGGCCCATTATATCCTTCACTGTTTCTGATTGTTTTACGAGTCTAGGAATGCCAACCTGGAGACGTTTCATTACAGGTTGGATTGATTGAATCTTATAGGGTAAAGTGATATGATTTTTCTCTTGTTTAAGAAGGTAAATATTATATCATACATTAAGACAGAGAGCTTTGCGAGTTCCCTCTTTCCCTCTGTCCACCCTTTGCTTCGGCAAAGCTCTCTCGGAATGCAGACTTGAAGACTTTTCATTACAGGGTGAATTATACTCTTAATCTCAGGGTCGTGGGTTCGAGCCCCACGTTGGGCGAGATGTGTTAACAAATTGCTACCTTAGAATATAAGGAATTAAGTCATATTATTTCCATAAGAGCAATGAAGCCATTGTTTAAGAAGGCAACTGTATATGGTTCAGTGGAGCTAAATCTCACCTTCCAACATAAGCAACTAGGGTCTATGATCTCTTTCACCATCAGGCCAGGAGAAATGAAACAATCCAAAAGGGGTAGGTTTTCAATGATAATCACATGTTACTGGACACAGTCTAACTGAATACAATCTAAATTAAACCCCACTGTCAGACAAGAGCTACTATGGCCCATCATTTCCTTCACCATTTCTAATTGTTTTACGACTCGAGAAATGCAGACTTGGAGACTTCTCGTTATGATCCAAAAAGGGGAGATTTTCAAATCTTATCACCTGGACAGAAACTAAGGGATTAAAATCAAAACTAGATCTCACTGTGGAACAAGAGCTACTATGGCCCATTATATCCTTCACTGTTTCTGATTGTTTTACGAGTCTAGGAATGCCAACCTGGAGACGTTTCATTACAGGGTGGATTGCTTGAATCTTATAGGGTAAAGTGATATGATTTTTCTCTTGTTTAAGAAGGTAAATTTTATATCATACATTAAGATAGAGAGCTTTGCGAGTTCCCTCTTTCCCTCTGTCCACCCTTTGCTTCCGCAAAGCTCTCTCGGAATGCAGACTTGAAGACTTTTCATTACAGGGTGAGTTCTATAGGGTAAAGTGATCTGATTTTTCTCTTGTTTAAGAAGGTAAATTTATATATTATATTAAATAGTTAAACCAAGATAGAGAGCTTTGCAAGCTCTCTCCATCCACCCTTTGCATCCGAAGTCAGAGCATAATGCATGTAGGAATCAGCCCGGCTAGCTCAGTCGGTAGAGCATGAGACTCTTAATCTCAGGGTCGTGGGTTCGAGCCCCACGTTGGGCGAGATATGTAATTTTATGTCTCCTTTATTGAAAAAAATAAAAAAAGAAGGAAGGTGCTTACGTTTGGCCTAGGGAATCATAAAAGTCACCATATATTAGAGCAGATTGTATATTTGAAAAACATAGAAGGTGAAGAAACAGGAGTGTAGTTCTTTGGAAAAGTGTGTCAAGCAATTTAATTGTTGTAAGACGATTGAGGAATTCTTACAAAACATTTTAGTAGAGGGACATTTTCAAATCTAACCATAAACCAGTGGACACAACCTAGCAGGGGAACATGTTAACAAAATTCTACCTTAGAATATAAGGAATTAAGTCATATTATTTCCATAAGAGCAATGAAGCCATTGTTTAAGAAGGCAACTTTATATGGTTCAGTGGAGCTAAATCTCACCTTCCAACATAAGCAACTAGGGTCTATGATCTGTTTCACCATCAGGCCAGGAGAAATGAAACAATCCAAAAGGGGTAGGTTTTCAATGCTAATCACATGTTACTGGACACAGTCTAACTGAATACAATCTAAATTAAACCCCACTGTCAGACAAGAGCTACTATGGCCCATCATTTCCTTCACCATTTCTAATTGTTTTACGACTCTAGAAATGCAGACTTGGAGACTTCTCGTTATGATCCAAAAAGGGGAGATTTTCAAATCTTATCACCTGGACAGAAACTAAGGGATTAAAATCAAAACTAGATCTCACTGTGGAACAAGAGCTACTATGGCCCATTATATCCTTCACTGTTTCTGATTGTTTTACGAGTCTAGGAATGCCAACCTGGAGACGTTTCATTACAGGGTGGATTGCTTGAATCTTATAGGGTAAAGTGATATGATTTTTCTCTTGTTTAAGAAGGTAAATTTTATATCATACATTAAGATAGAGAGCTTTGCGAGTTCCCTCTTTCCCTCTGTCCACCCTTTGCTTCCGCAAAGCTCTCTCGGAATGCAGACTTGAAGACTTTTCATTACAGGGTGAGTTCTATAGGGTAAAGTGATCTGATTTTTCTCTTGTTTAAGAAGGTAAATTTATATATTATATTAAATAGTTAAACCAAGATAGAGAGCTTTGCAACCTCTCTCCTTCCACCCTTTGCATCCGAAGTCAGAGCATAATGCATGTAGGAATCAGCCCGGCTAGCTCAGTCGGTAGAGCATGAGACTCTTAATCTCAGGGTCGTGGGTTCGAGCCCCACGTTGGGCGAGATATGTAATTTTATGTCTCCTTTATTGAAAAAAATAAAAAAAGAAGGAAGGTGCTTACGTTTGGCCTAGGGAATCATAAAAGTCACCATATATTAGAGCAGATTGTATATTTGAAAAACATAGAAGGTGAAGAAACAGGAGTGTAGTTCTTTGGAAAAGTGTGTCAAGCAATTTAATTGTTGTAAGACGATTGAGGAATTCTTACAAAACATTTTAGTAGAGGGAGATTTTCAAATCTAACCATAAACCAGTGGACACAACCTAGCAGGGGAACATGTTAACAAAATGCTACCTTAGAATATAAGGAATTAAGTCATATTATTTCCATAAGAGCAATGAAGCCATTGTTTAAGAAGGCAACTTTATATGGTTCAGTGGAGCTAAATCTCACCTTCCAACATAAGCAACTAGGGTCTATGATCTCTTTCACCATCAGGCCAGGAGAAATGAAACAATCCAAAAGGGGTAGGTTTTCAATGATAATCACATGTTACTGGACACAGTCTAACTGAATACAATCTAAATTAAACCCCACTGTCAGACAAGAGCTACTATGGCCCATCATTTCCTTCACCATTTCTAATTGTTTTACGACTCGAGAAATGCAGACTTGGAGACTTCTCGTTATGATCCAAAAAGGGGAGATTTTCAAATCTTATCACCTGGACAGAAACTAAGGGATTAAAATCAAAACTAGATCTCACTGTGGAACAAGAGCTACTATGGCCCATTATATCCTTCACTGTTTCTGATTGTTTTACGAGTCTAGGAATGCCAACCTGGAGACGTTTCATTACAGGGTGGATTGCTTGAATCTTATAGGGTAAAGTGATATGATTTTTCTCTTGTTTAAGAAGGTAAATTTTATATCATACATTAAGATAGAGAGCTTTGCGAGTTCCCTCTTTCCCTCTGTCCACCCTTTGCAAGCTCTCTCCATCCACCCTTTGCATCCGAAGTCAGAGCATAATGCATGTAGGAATCAGCCCGGCTAGCTCAGTCGGTAGAGCATGAGACTCTTAATCTCAGGGTCGTGGGTTCGAGCCCCACGTTGGGCAAGATATGTAATTTTATGTCTCCTTTATTGAAAAAAATAAAAAAAGAAGGAAGGTGCTTACGTTTGGCCTAGGGAATCATAAAAGTCACCATATATTAGAGCAGATTGTATATTTGAAAAACATAGAAGGTGAAGAAACAGGAGTGTAGTTCTTTGGAAAAGTGTGTCAAGCAATTTAATTGTTGTAAGACGATTGAGGAATTCTTACAAAACATTTTAGTAGAGGGACATTTTCAAATCTAACCATAAACCAGTGGACACAACCTAGCAGGGGAACATGTTAACAAAATTCTACCTTAGAATATAAGGAATTAAGTCATATTATTTCCATAAGAGCAATGAAGCCATTGTTTTAGAAGGCAACTTTATATGGTTCAGTGGAGCTAAATCTCACCTTCCAACATAAGCAACTAGGGTCTATGATCTCTTTCACCATCAGGCCAGGAGAAATGAAACAATCCAAAAGGGGTAGGTTTTCAATGCTAATCACATGTTACTGGACACAGTCTAACTGAATACAATCTAAATTAAACCCCACTGTCAGACAAGAGCTACTATGGCCCATCATTTCCTTCACCATTTCTAATTGTTTTACGACTCTAGAAATGCAGACTTGGAGACTTCTCGTTATGATCCAAAAAGGGGAGATTTTCAAATCTTATCACCTGGACAGAAACTAAGGGATTAAAATCAAAACTAGATCTCACTGTGGAACAAGAGCTACTATGGCCCATTATATCCTTCACTGTTTCTGATTGTTTTACGAGTCTAGGAATGCCAACCTGGAGACGTTTCATTACAGGTTGGATTGCTTGAATCTTATAGGGTAAAGTGATATGATTTTTCTCTTGTTTAAGAAGGTAAATTTTATATCATACATTAAGATAGAGAGCTTTGCGAGTTCCCTCTTTCCCTCTGTCCACCCTTTGCTTCCGCAAAGCTCTCTCGGAATGCAGACTTGAAGACTTTTCATTACAGGGTGAGTTCTATAGGGTAAAGTGATCTGATTTTTCTCTTGTTTAAGAAGGTAAATTTATATATTATATTAAATAGTTAAACCAAGATAGAGAGCTTTGCAAGCTCTCTCCATCCACCCTTTGCATCCGAAGTCAGAGCATAACGCATGTAGGAATCAGCCCGGCTAGCTCAGTCGGTAGAGCATGAGACTCTTAATCTCAGGGTCGTGGGTTCGAGCCCCACGTTGGGCAAGATATGTAATTTTATGTCTCCTTTATTGAAAAAAATAAAAAAAGAAGGAAGGTGCTTACGTTTGGCCTAGGGAATCATAAAAGTCACCATATATTAGAGCAGATTGTATATTTGAAAAACATAGAAGGTGAAGAAACAGGAGTGTAGTTCTTTGGAAAATTGTGTCAAGCTATTTAATTGTTGTAAGACGATTGAGGAATTCTTACAAAACATTTTAGTAGAGGGAGATTTTCAAATCTAACCATAAACCAGTGGACACAACCTAGCAGGGGAACATGTTAACAAAATGCTACCTTAGAATATAAGGAATTAAGTCATATTATTTCCATAAGAGCAATGAAGCCATTGTTTAAGAAGGCAACTTTATATGGTTCAGTGGAGCTAAATCTCACCTTCCAACATAAGCAACTAGGGTCTATGATCTCTTTCACCATCAGGCCAGGAGAAATGAAACAATCCAAAAGGGGTAGGTTTTCAATGCTAATCACATGTTACTGGACACAGTCTAACTGAATACAATCTAAATTAAACCCCACTGTCAGACAAGAGCTACTATGGCCCATCATTTCCTTCACCATTTCTAATTGTTTTACGACTCTAGAAATGCAGACTTGGAGACTTCTCGTTATGATCCAAAAAGGGGAGATTTTCAAATCTTATCACCTGGACAGAAACTAAGGGATTAAAATCAAAACTAGATCTCACTGTGGAACAAGAGCTACTATGGCCCATTATATCCTTCACTGTTTCTGATTGTTTTACGAGTCTAGGAATGCCAACCTGGAGACGTTTCATTACAGGGTGGATTGCTTGAATCTTATAGGGTAAAGTGATATGATTTTTCTCTTGTTTAAGAAGGTAAATTTTATATCATACATTAAGATAGAGAGCTTTGCGAGTTCCCTCTTTCCCTCTGTCCACCCTTTGCTTCCGCAAAGCTCTCTCGGAATGCAGACTTGAAGACTTTTCATTACAGGGTGAGTTCTATAGGGTAAAGTGATCTGATTTTTCTCTTGTTTAAGAAGGTAAATTTATATATTATATTAAATAGTTAAACCAAGATAGAGAGCTTTGCAAGCTCTCTCCATCCACCCTTTGCATCCGAAGTCAGAGCATAATGCATGTAGGAATCAGCCCGGCTAGCTCAGTCGGTAGAGCATGAGACTCTTAATCTCAGGGTCGTGGGTTCGAGCCCCACGTTGGGCGAGATATGTAATTTTATGTCTCCTTTATTGAAAAAAATAAAAAAAGAAGGAAGGTGTTTACGTTTGGCCTAGGGAATCATAAAAGTCACCATATATTAGAGCAGATTGTATATTTGAAAAACATAGAAGGTGAAGAAACAGGAGTGTAGTTCTTTGGAAAAGTGTGTCAAGCAATTTAATTGTTGTAAGACGATTGAGGAATTCTTACAAAACATTTTAGTAGAGGGAGATTTTCAAATCTAACCATAAACCAGTGGACACAACCTAGCAGGGGAACATGTTAACAAAATGCTACCTTAGAATATAAGGAATTAAGTCATATTATTTCCATAAGAGCAATGAAGCCATTGTTTAAGAAGGCAACTTTATATGGTTCAGTGGAGCTAAATCTCACCTTCCAACATAAGCAACTAGGGTCTATGATCTCTTTCACCATCAGGCCAGGAGAAATGAAACAATCCAAAAGGGGTAGGTTTTCAATGCTAATCACATGTTACTGGACACAGTCTAACTGAATACAATCTAAATTAAACCCCACTGTCGGACAAGAGCTACTATGGCCCATCATTTCCTTCACCATTTCTAATTGTTTTACGACTCTAGAAATGCAGACTTGGAGACTTCTCGTTATGATCCAAAAAGGGGAGATTTTCAAATCTTATCACCTGGACAGAAACTAAGGGATTAAAATCAAAACTAGATCTCACTGTGGAACAAGAGCTACTATGGCCCATTATATCCTTCACTGTTTCTGATTGTTTTACGAGTCTAGGAATGCCAACCTGGAGACGTTTCATTACAGGGTCGATTGCTTGAATCTTATAGGGTAAAGTGATATGATTTTTCTCTTGTTTAAGAAGGTAAATTTTATATCATACATTAAGATAGAGAGCTTTGCGAGTTCCCTCTTTCCCTCTGTCCACCCTTTGCTTCCGCAAAGCTCTCTCGGAATGCAGACTTGAAGACTTTTCATTACAGGGTGAGTTCTATAGGGTAAAGTGATCTGATTTTTCTCTTGTTTAAGAAGGTAAATTTATATATTATATTAAATAGTTAAACCAAGATAGAGAGCTTTGCAACCTCTCTCCTTCCACCCTTTGCATCCGAAGTCAGAGCATAATGCATGTAGGAATCAGCCCGGCTAGCTCAGTCGGTAGAGCATGAGACTCTTAATCTCAGGGTCGTGGGTTCGAGCCCCACGTTGGGCGAGATATGTAATTTTATGTCTCCTTTATTGAAAAAAATAAAAAAAGAAGGAAGGTGCTTACGTTTGGCCTAGGGAATCATAAAAGTCACCATATATTAGAGCAGATTGTATATTTGAAAAACATAGAAGGTGAAGAAACAGGAGTGTAGTTCTTTGGAAAAGTGTGTCAAGCAATTTAATTGTTGTAAGACGATTGAGGAATTCTTACAAAACATTTTAGTAGAGGGAGATTTTCAAATCTAACCATAAACCAGTGGACACAACCTAGCAGGGGAACATGTTAACAAAATGCTACCTTAGAATATAAGGAATTAAGTCATATTATTTCCATAAGAGCAATGAAGCCATTGTTTAAGAAGGCAACTTTATATGGTTCAGTGGAGCTAAATCTCACCTTCCAACATAAGCAACTAGGGTCTATGATCTCTTTCACCATCAGGCCAGGAGAAATGAAACAATCCAAAAGGGGTAGGTTTTCAATGATAATCACATGTTACTGGACACAGTCTAACTGAATACAATCTAAATTAAACCCCACTGTCAGACAAGAGCTACTATGGCCCATCATTTCCTTCACCATTTCTAATTGTTTTACGACTCGAGAAATGCAGACTTGGAGACTTCTCGTTATGATCCAAAAAGGGGAGATTTTCAAATCTTATCACCTGGACAGAAACTAAGGGATTAAAATCAAAACTAGATCTCACTGTGGAACAAGAGCTACTATGGCCCATGATATCCTTCACTGTTTCTGATTGTTTTACGAGTCTAGGAATGCCAACCTGGAGACGTTTCATTACAGGGTGGATTGCTTGAATCTTATAGGGTAAAGTGATATGATTTTTCTCTTGTTTAAGAAGGTAAATTTTATATCATACATTAAGATAGAGAGCTTTGCGAGTTCCCTCTTTCCCTCTGTCCACCCTTTGCTTCCGCAAAGCTCTCTCGGAATGCAGACTTGAAGACTTTTCATTACAGGGTGAGTTCTATAGGGTAAAGTGATCTGATTTTTCTCTTGTTTAAGAAGGTAAATTTATATATTATATTAAATAGTTAAACCAAGATAGAGAGCTTTGCAAGCTCTCTCCATCCACCCTTTGCATCCGAAGTCAGAGCATAACGCATGTAGGAATCAGCCCGGCTAGCTCAGTCGGTAGAGCATGAGACTCTTAATCTCAGGGTTGTGGGTTCGAGCCCCACGTTGGGCAAGATATGTAATTTTATGTCTCCTTTATTGAAAAAAATAAAAAAAGAAGGAAGGTGCTTACGTTTGGCCTAGGGAATCATAAAAGTCACCATATATTAGAGCAGATTGTATATTTGAAAAACATAGAAGGTGAAGAAACAGGAGTGTAGTTCTTTGGAAAATTGTGTCAAGCTATTTAATTGTTGTAAGACGATTGAGGAATTCTTACAAAACATTTTAGTAGAGGGAGATTTTCAAATCTAACCATAAACCAGTGGACACAACCTAGCAGGGGAACATGTTAACAAAATGCTACCTTAGAATATAAGGAATTAAGTCATATTATTTCCATAAGAGCAATGAAGCCATTGTTTAAGAAGGCAACTTTATATGGTTCAGTGGAGCTAAATCTCACCTTCCAACATAAGCAACTAGGGTCTATGATCTCTTTCACCATCAGGCCAGGAGAAATGAAACAATCCAAAAGGGGTAGGTTTTCAATGCTAATCACATGTTACTGGACACAGTCTAACTGAATACAATCTAAATTAAACCCCACTGTCAGACAAGAGCTACTATGGCCCATCATTTCCTTCACCATTTCTAATTGTTTTACGACTCTAGAAATGCAGACTTGGAGACTTCTCGTTATGATCCAAAAAGGGGAGATTTTCAAATCTTATCACCTGGACAGAAACTAAGGGATTAAAATCAAAACTAGATCTCACTGTGGAACAAGAGCTACTATGGCCCATTATATCCTTCACTGTTTCTGATTGTTTTACGAGTCTAGGAATGCCAACCTGGAGACGTTTCATTACAGGGTGGATTGCTTGAATCTTATAGGGTAAAGTGATATGATTTTTCTCTTGTTTAAGAAGGTAAATTTTATATCATACATTAAGATAGAGAGCTTTGCGAGTTCCCTCTTTCCCTCTGTCCACCCTTTGCTTCCGCAAAGCTCTCTCGGAATGCAGACTTGAAGACGTTTCATTACAGGGTGAGTTCTATAGGGTAAAGTGATCTGATTTTTCTCTTGTTTAAGAAGGTAAATTTATATATTATATTAAATAGTTAAACCAAGATAGAGAGCTTTGCAAGCTCTCTCCATCCACCCTTTGCATCCGAAGTCAGAGCATAATGCATGTAGGAATCAGCCCGGCTAGCTCAGTCGGTAGAGCATGAGACTCTTAATCTCAGGGTTGTGGGTTCGAGCCCCACGTTGGGCGAGATATGTAATTTTATGTCTCCTTTATTGAAAAAAATAAAAAAAGAAGGAAGGTGCTTACGTTTGGCCTAGGGAATCATAAAAGTCACCATATATTAGAGCAGATTGTATATTTGAAAAACATAGAAGGTGAAGAAACAGGAGTGTAGTTCTTTGGAAAAGTGTGTCAAGCAATTTAATTGTTGTAAGACGATTGAGGAATTCTTACAAAACATTTTAGTAGAGTGAGATTTTCAAATCTAACCATAAACCAGTGGACACAACCTAGCAGGGGAACATGTTAACAAAATGCTACCTTAGAATATAAGGAATTAAGTCATATTATTTCCATAAGAGCAATGAAGCCATTGTTTAAGAAGGCAACTTTATATGGTTCAGTGGAGCTAAATCTCACCTTCCAACATAAGCAACTAGGGTCTATGATCTCTTTCACCATCAGGCCAGGAGAAATGAAACAATCCAAAAGGGGTAGGTTTTCAATGCTAATCACATGTTACTGGACACAGTCTAACTGAATACAATCTAAATTAAACCCCACTGTCGGACAAGAGCTACTATGGCCCATCATTTCCTTCACCATTTCTAATTGTTTTACGACTCTAGAAATGCAGACTTGGAGACTTCTCGTTATGATCCAAAAAGGGGAGATTTTCAAATCTTATCACCTGGACAGAAACTAAGGGATTAAAATCAAAACTAGATCTCACTGTGGAACAAGAGCTACTATGGCCCATTATATCCTTCACTGTTTCTGATTGTTTTACGAGTCTAGGAATGCCAACCTGGAGACGTTTCATTACAGGGTCGATTGCTTGAATCTTATAGGGTAAAGTGATATGATTTTTCTCTTGTTTAAGAAGGTAAATTTTATATCATACATTAAGATAGAGAGCTTTGCGAGTTCCCTCTTTCCCTCTGTCCACCCTTTGCTTCCAGGGTGAGTTCTATAGGGTAAAGTGATCTGATTTTTCTCTTGTTTAAGAAGGTAAATTTATATATTATATTAAATAGTTAAACCAAGATAGAGAGCTTTGCAAGCTCTCTCCATCCACCCTTTGCATCCGAAGTCAGAGCATAATGCATGTAGGAATCAGCCCGGCTAGCTCAGTCGGTAGAGCATGAGACTCTTAATCTCAGGGTCGTGGGTTCGAGCCCCACGTTGGGCGAGATATGTAATTTTATGTCTCCTTTATTGAAAAAAATAAAAAAAGAAGGAAGGTGCTTACGTTTGGCCTAGGGAATCATAAAAGTCACCATATATTAGAGCAGATTGTATATTTGAAAAACATAGAAGGTGAAGAAACAGGAGTGTAGTTCTTTGGAAAAGTGTGTCAAGCAATTTAATTGTTGTAAGACGATTGAGGAATTCTTACAAAACATTTTAGTAGAGGGAGATTTTCAAATCTAACCATAAACCAGTGGACACAACCTAGCAGGGGAACATGTTAACAAAATGCTACCTTAGAATATAAGGAATTAAGTCATATTATTTCCATAAGAGCAATGAAGCCATTGTTTAAGAAGGCAACTTTATATGGTTCAGTGGAGCTAAATCTCACCTTCCAACATAAGCAACTAGGGTCTATGATCTCTTTCACCATCAGGCCAGGAGAAATGAAACAATCCAAAAGGGGTAGGTTTTCAATGCTAATCACATGTTACTGGACACAGTCTAACTGAATACAATCTAAATTAAACCCCACTGTCAGACAAGAGCTACTATGGCCCATCATTTCCTTCACCATTTCTAATTGTTTTACGACTCTAGAAATGCAGACTTGGAGACTTCTCGTTATGATCCAAAAAGGGGAGATTTTCAAATCTTATCACCTGGACAGAAACTAAGGGATTAAAATCAAAACTAGATCTCACTGTGGAACAAGAGCTACTATGGCCCATTATATCCTTCACTGTTTCTGATTGTTTTACGAGTCTAGGAATGCCAACCTGGAGACGTTTCATTACAGGGTGGATTGCTTGAATCTTATAGGGTAAAGTGATATGATTTTTCTCTTGTTTAAGAAGGTAAATTTTATATCATACATTAAGATAGAGAGCTTTGCGAGTTCCCTCTTTCCCTCTGTCCACCCTTTGCTTCCGCAAAGCTCTCTCGGAATGCAGACTTGAAGACTTTTCATTACAGGGTGAGTTCTATAGGGTAAAGTGATCTGATTTTTCTCTTGTTTAAGAAGGTAAATTTATATATTATATTAAATAGTTAAACCAAGATAGAGAGCTTTGCAAGCTCTCTCCATCCACCCTTTGCATCCGAAGTCAGAGCATAACGCATGTAAGAATCAGCCCGGCTAGCTCAGTCGGTAGAGCATGAGACTCTTAATCTCAGGGTCGTGGGTTCGAGCCCCACGTTGGGCGAGATATGTAATTTTATGTCTCCTTTATTGAAAAAAATAAAAAAAGAAGGAAGGTGTTTACGTTTGGCCTAGGGAATCATAAAAGTCACCATATATTAGAGCAGATTGTATATTTGAAAAACATAGAAGGTGAAGAAATAGGAGTGTAGTTCTTTGGAAAAGTGTGTCAAGCAATTTAATTGTTGTAAGACGATTGAGGAATTCTTACAAAACATTTTAGTAGAGGGAGATTTTCAAATCTAACCATAAACCAGTGGACACAACCTAGCAGGGGAACATGTTAACAAAATGCTACCTTAGAATATAAGGAATTAAGTCATATTATTTCCATAAGAGCAATGAAGCCATTGTTTAAGAAGGCAACTTTATATGGTTCAGTGGAGCTAAATCTCACCTTCCAACATAAGCAACTAGGGTCTATGATCTCTTTCACCATCAGGCCAGGAGAAATGAAACAATCCAAAAGGGGTAGGTTTTCAATGCTAATCACATGTTACTGGACACAGTCTAACTGAATACAATCTAAATTAAACCCCACTGTCGGACAAGAGCTACTATGGCCCATCATTTCCTTCACCATTTCTAATTGTTTTACGACTCTAGAAATGCAGACTTGGAGACTTCTCGTTATGATCCAAAAAGGGGAGATTTTCAAATCTTATCACCTGGACAGAAACTAAGGGATTAAAATCAAAACTAGATCTCACTGTGGAACAAGAGCTACTATGGCCCATTATATCCTTCACTGTTTCTGATTGTTTTACGAGTCTAGGAATGCCAACCTGGAGACGTTTCATTACAGGGTGGATTGCTTGAATCTTATAGGGTAAAGTGATATGATTTTTCTCTTGTTTAAGAAGGTAAATTTTATATCATACATTAAGATAGAGAGCTTTGCGAGTTCCCTCTTTCCCTCTGTCCACCCTTTGCTTCCGCAAAGCTCTCTCGGAATGCAGACTTGAAGACTTTTCATTACAGGGTGAGTTCTATAGGGTAAAGTGATCTGATTTTTCTCTTGTTTAAGAAGGTAAATTTATATATTATATTAAATAGTTAAACCAAGATAGAGAGCTTTGCAAGCTCTCTCCATCCACCCTTTGCATCCGAAGTCAGAGCATAACGCATGTAGGAATCAGCCCGGCTAGCTCAGTCGGTAGAGCATGAGACTCTTAATCTCAGGGTCGTGGGTTCGAGCCCCACGTTGGGCGAGATATGTAATTTTATGTCTCCTTTATTGAAAAAAATAAAAAAAGAAGGAAGGTGTTTACGTTTGGCCTAGGGAATCATAAAAGTCACCATATATTAGAGCAGATTGTATATTTGAAAAACATAGAAGGTGAAGAAACAGGAGTGTAGTTCTTTGGAAAAGTGTGTCAAGCAATTTAATTGTTGTAAGACGATTGAGGAATTCTTACAAAACATTTTAGTAGAGGGAGATTTTCAAATCTAACCATAAACCAGTGGACACAACCTAGCAGGGGAACATGTTAACAAAATGCTACCTTAGAATATAAGGAATTAAGTCATATTATTTCCATAAGAGCAATGAAGCCATTGTTTAAGAAGGCAACTTTATATGGTTCAGTGGAGCTAAATCTCGCCTTCCAACATAAGCAACTAGGGTCTATGATCTCTTTCACCATCAGGCCAGGAGAAATGAAACAATCCAAAAGGGGTAGGTTTTCAATGCTAATCACATGTTACTGGACACAGTCTAACTGAATACAATCTAAATTAAACCCCACTGTCGGACAAGAGCTACTATGGCCCATCATTTCCTTCACCATTTCTAATTGTTTTACGACTCTAGAAATGCAGACTTGGAGACTTCTCGTTATGATCCAAAAAGGGGAGATTTTCAAATCTTATCACCTGGACAGAAACTAAGGGATTAAAATCAAAACTAGATCTCACTGTGGAACAAGAGCTACTATGGCCCATTATATCCTTCACTGTTTCTGATTGTTTTACGAGTCTAGGAATGCCAACCTGGAGACGTTTCATTACAGGGTGGATTGCTTGAATCTTATAGGGTAAAGTGATATGATTTTTCTCTTGTTTAAGAAGGTAAATTTTATATCATACATTAAGATAGAGAGCTTTGCGAGTTCCCTCTTTCCCTCTGTCCACCCTTTGCTTCCAGGGTGAGTTCTATAGGGTAAAGTGATCTGATTTTTCTCTTGTTTAAGAAGGTAAATTTATATATTATATTAAATAGTTAAACCAAGATAGAGAGCTTTGCAAGCTCTCTCCATCCACCCTTTGCATCCGAAGTCAGAGCATAATGCATGTAGGAATCAGCCCGGCTAGCTCAGTCGGTAGAGCATGAGACTCTTAATCTCAGGGTCGTGGGTTCGAGCCCCACGTTGGGCAAGATATGTAATTTTATGTCTCCTTTATTGAAAAAAATAAAAAAAGAAGGAAGGTGCTTACGTTTGGCCTAGGGAATCATAAAAGTCACCATATATTAGAGCAGATTGTATATTTGAAAAACATAGAAGGTGAAGAAACAGGAGTGTAGTTCTTTGGAAAATTGTGTCAAGCTATTTAATTGTTGTAAGACGATTGAGGAATTCTTACAAAACATTTTAGTAGAGGGAGATTTTCAAATCTAACCATAAACCAGTGGACACAACCTAGCAGGGGAACATGTTAACAAAATGCTACCTTAGAATATAAGGAATTAAGTCATATTATTTCCATAAGAGCAATGAAGCCATTGTTTAAGAAGGCAACTTTATATGGTTCAGTGGAGCTAAATCTCACCTTCCAACATAAGCAACTAGGGTCTATGATCTCTTTCACCATCAGGCCAGGAGAAATGAAACAATCCAAAAGGGGTAGGCTTTCAATGCTAATCACATGTTACTGGACACAGTCTAACTGAATACAATCTAAATTAAACCCCACTGTCAGACAAGAGCTACTATGGCCCATCATTTCCTTCACCATTTCTAATTGTTTTACGACTCTAGAAATGCAGACTTGGAGACTTCTCGTTATGATCCAAAAAGGGGAGATTTTCAAATCTTATCACCTGGACAGAAACTAAGGGATTAAAATCAAAACTAGATCTCACTGTGGAACAAGAGCTACTATGGCCCATTATATCCTTCACTGTTTCTGATTGTTTTACGAGTCTAGGAATGCCAACCTAGAGACGTTTCATTACAGGGTGGATTGCTTGAATCTTATAGGGTAAAGTGATATGATTTTTCTCTTGTTTAAGAAGGTAAATTTTATATCATACATTAAGATAGAGAGCTTTGCGAGTTCCCTCTTTCCCTCTGTCCACCCTTTGCTTCCGCAAAGCTCTCTCGGAATGCAGACTTGAAGACTTTTCATTACAGGGTGAATTATACTCTTAATCTCAGGGTCGTGGGTTCGAGCCCCACGTTGGGCGAGATGTGTTAACAAATTGCTACCTTAGAATATAAGGAATTAAGTCATATTATTTCCATAAGAGCAATGAAGCCATTGTTTAAGAAGGCAACTTTATATGGTTCAGTGGAGCTAAATCTCACCTTCCAACATAAGCAACTAGGGTCTATGATCTCTTTCACCATCAGGCCAGGAGAAATGAAACAATCCAAAAGGGGTAGGTTTTCAATGCTAATCACATGTTACTGGACACAGTCTAACTGAATACAATCTAAATTAAACCCCACTGTCAGACAAGAGCTACTATGGCCCATCATTTCCTTCACCATTTCTAATTGTTTTACGACTCTAGAAATGCAGACTTGGAGACTTCTCGTTATGATCCAAAAAGGGGAGATTTTCAAATCTTATCACCTGGACAGAAACTAAGGGATTAAAATCAAAACTAGATCTCACTGTGGAACAAGAGCTAATATGGCCCATTATATCCTTCACTGTTTCTGATTGTTTTACGAGTCTAGGAATGCCAACCTGGAGACGTTTCATTACAGGGTGGATTGCTTGAATCTTATAGGGTAAAGTGATATGATTTTTCTCTTGTTTAAGAAGGTAAATTTTATATCATACATTAAGATAGAGAGCTTTGCGAGTTCCCTCTTTCCCTCTGTCCACCCTTTGCTTCCGCAAAGCTCTCTCGGAATGCAGACTTGAAGACTTTTCATTACAGGGTGAGTTCTATAGGGTAAAGTGATCTGATTTTTCTCTTGTTTAAGAAGGTAAATTTATATATTATATTAAATAGTTAAACCAAGATAGAGAGCTTTGCAAGCTCTCTCCATCCACCCTTTGCATCCGAAGTCAGAGCATAACGCATGTAGGAATCAGCCCGGCTAGCTCAGTCGGTAGAGCATGAGACTCTTAATCTCAGGGTCGTGGGTTCGAGCCCCACGTTGGGCGAGATATGTAATTTTATGTCTCCTTTATTGAAAAAAATAAAAAAAGAAGGAAGGTGTTTACGTTTGGCCTAGGGAATCATAAAAGTCACCATATATTAGAGCAGATTGTATATTTGAAAAACATAGAAGGTGAAGAAACAGGAGTGTAGTTCTTTGGAAAAGTGTGTCAAGCAATTTAATTGTTGTAAGACGATTGAGGAATTCTTACAAAACATTTTAGTAGAGGGAGATTTTCAAATCTAACCATAAACCAGTGGACACAACCTAGCAGGGGAACATGTTAACAAAATGCTACCTTAGAATATAAGGAATTAAGTCATATTATTTCCATAAGAGCAATGAAGCCATTGTTTAAGAAGGCAACTTTATATGGTTCAGTGGAGCTAAATCTCACCTTCCAACATAAGCAACTAGGGTCTATGATCTCTTTCACCATCAGGCCAGGAGAAATGAAACAATCCAAAAGGGGTAGGTTTTCAATGCTAATCACATGTTACTGGACACAGTCTAACTGAATACAATCTAAATTAAACCCCACTGTCGGACAAGAGCTACTATGGCCCATCATTTCCTTCACCATTTCTAATTGTTTTACGACTCTAGAAATGCAGACTTGGAGACTTCTCGTTATGACCCAAAAAGGGGAGATTTTCAAATCTTATCACCTGGACAGAAACTAAGGGATTAAAATCAAAACTAGATCTCACTGTGGAACAAGAGCTACTATGGCCCATTATATCCTTCACTGTTTCTGATTGTTTTACGAGTCTAGGAATGCCAACCTAGAGACGTTTCATTACAGGGTGGATTGCTTGAATCTTATAGGGTAAAGTGATATGATTTTTCTCTTGTTTAAGAAGGTAAATTTTATATCATACATTAAGATAGAGAGCTTTGCGAGTTCCCTCTTTCCCTCTGTCCACCCTTTGCTTCTGCAAAGCTCTCTCGGAATGCAGACTTGAAGACTTTTCATTACAGGGTGAATTATACTCTTAATCTCAGGGTCGTGGGTTCGAGCCCCACGTTGGGCGAGATGTGTTAACAAATTGCTACCTTAGAATATAAGGAATTAAGTCATATTATTTCCATAAGAGCAATGAAGCCATTGTTTAAGAAGGCAACTTTATATGGTTCAGTGGAGCTAAATCTCACCTTCCAACATAAGCAACTAGGGTCTATGATCTCTTTCACCATCAGGCCAGGAGAAATGAAACAATCCAAAAGGGGTAGGTTTTCAATGCTAATCACATGTTACTGGACACAGTCTAACTGAATACAATCTAAATTAAACCCCACTGTCAGACAAGAGCTACTATGGCCCATCATTTCCTTCACCATTTCTAATTGTTTTACGACTCTAGAAATGCAGACTTGGAGACTTCTCGTTATGATCCAAAAAGGGGAGATTTTCAAATCTTATCACCTGGACAGAAACTAAGGGATTAAAATCAAAACTAGATCTCACTGTGGAACAAGAGCTACTATGGCCCATTATATCCTTCACTGTTTCTGATTGTTTTACGAGTCTAGGAATGCCAACCTGGAGACGTTTCATTACAGGGTGGATTGCTTGAATCTTATAGGGTAAATTGATATGATTTTTCTCTTGTTTAAGAAGTAAAATTTTATATCATACATTAAGATAGAGAGCTTTGCGAGTTCCCTCTTTCCCTCTGTCCACCCTTTGCTTCCGCAAAGCTCTCTCGGAATGCAGACTTGAAGACTTTTCATTACAGGGTGAGTTCTATAGGGTAAAGTGATCTGATTTTTCTCTTGTTTAAGAAGGTAAATTTATATATTATATTAAATAGTTAAACCAAGATAGAGAGCTTTGCAAGCTCTCTCCATCCACCCTTTGCATCCGAAGTCAGAGTATAATGTATGTAGGAATCAGCCCGGCTAACTCAGTCGGTAGAGCATGAGACTCTTAATCTCAGGGTCGTGGGTTCGAGCCCCACGTTGGGCGAGATATGTAATTTTATGTCTCCTTTATTGAAAAAAAATAAAAAAAGAAGGAAGGTGCTTACGTTTGGCCTAGGGAATTATAAAAGTCACCATATATTAGAGCAGATTGTATATTTGAAAAACATAGAAGGTGAAGAAACAGGAGTGTAGTTCTTTGGAAAAGTGTGTCAAGCAATTTAATTGTTGTAAGACGATTGAGGAATTCTTACAAAACATTTTAGTAGAGGGAGATTTTCAAATCTAACCATAAACCAGTGGACACAACCTAGCAGGGGAACATGTTAACAAAATGCTACCTTAGAATATAAGGAATTAAGTCATATTATTTCCATAAGAGCAATGAAGCCATTGTTTAGGAAGGCAACTTTATATGGTTCAGTGGAGCTAAATCTCACCTTCCAACATAAGCAACTAGGGTCTATGATCTCTTTCACCATCAGGCCAGGAGAAATGAAACAATCCAAAAGGGGTAGGTTTTCAATGCTAATCACATGTTACTGGACACAGTCTAACTGAATACAATCTAAATTAAACCCCACTGTCAGACAAGAGCTACTATGGCCCATCATTTCCTTCACCATTTCTAATTGTTTTACGACTCTAGAAATGCAGACTTGGAGACTTCTCGTTATGATCCAAAAAGGGGAGTTTTTCAAATCTTATCACCTGGACAGAAACTAAGGGATTAAAATCAAAACTAGATCTCACTGTGGAACAAGAGCTACTATGGCCCATTATATCCTTCACTGTTTCTGATTGTTTTACGAGTCTAGGAATGCCAACCTGGAGACGTTTCATTACAGGTTGGATTGCTTGAATCTTATAGGGTAAAGTGATATGATTTTTCTCTTGTTTAAGAAGGTAAATTTTATATCATACATTAAGATAGAGAGCTTTGCAAGTTCCCTCTTTCCCTCTGTCCACCCTTTGCTTCCGCAAAGCTCTCTCGGAATGCAGACTTGAAGACTTTTCATTACAGGGTGAATTATACTCTTAATCTCAGGGTCGTGGGTTCGAGCCCCACGTTGGGCGAGATGTGTTAACAAATTGCTACCTTAGAATATAAGGAATTAAGTCATATTATTTCCATAAGAGCAATGAAGCCATTGTTTAAGAAGGCAACTTTATATGGTTCAGTGGAGCTAAATCTCACCTTCCAACATAAGCAACTAGGGTCTATGATCTCTTTCACCATGAGGCCAGGAGAAATGAAACAATCCAAAAGGGGTAGGTTTTCAATGCTAATCACATGTTACTGGACACAGTCTAACTGAATACAATCTAAATTAAACCCCACTGTCAGACAAGAGCTACTATGGCCCATCATTTCCTTCACCATTTCTAATTGTTTTACGACTCTAGAAATGCAGACTTGGAGACTTCTCGTTATGATCCAAAAAGGGGAGATTTTCAAATCTTATCACCTGGACAGAAACTAAGGGATTAAAATCAAAACTAGATCTCACTGTGGAACAAGAGCTACTATGGCCCATTATATCCTTCACTGTTTCTGATTGTTTTACGAGTCTAGGAATGCCAACCTGGAGACGTTTCATTACAGGGTGGATTGCTTGAATCTTATAGGGTAAAGTGATATGAATTTTCTCTTGTTTAAGAAGGTAAATTTTATATCATACATTAAGATAGAGAGCTTTGCGAGTTCCCTCTTTCCCTCTGTCCACCCTTTGCTTCCGCAAAGCTCTCTCGGAATGCAGACTTGAAGACTTTTCATTACAGGGTGAGTTCTATAGGGTAAAGTGATCTGATTTTTCTCTTGTTTAAGAAGGTAAATTTATATATCATATTAAATAGTTAAACCAAGATAGAGAGCTTTGCAAGCTCTCTCCATCCACCCTTTGCATCCGAAATCAGAGCATAATGCATGTAGGAGTCAGCCCGGCTAGCTCAGTCGGTAGAGCATGAGACTCTTAATCTCAGGGTCGTGGGTTCGAGCCCCACGTTGGGCGAGATATGTAATTTTATGTCTCCTTTATTGAAAAAAATAAAAAAAGAAGGAAGGTGCTTACGTTTGGCCTAGGGAATCAAAAAAGTCACCATATATTAGAGCAGATTGTAAATTTGAAAAACATAGAAGGTGAAGAAACAGGAGTGTAGTTCTTTGGAGAAGTGTGTCAAGCAATTTAATTGTTGTAAGACGATTGAGGAATTCTTACAAAACATTTTAGTAGAGGGAGATTTTCAAATCTAACCATAAACCAGTGGACACAACCTATCAGGGGAACATGTTAACAAAATGCTACCTTAGAATATAAGGAATTAAGTCATATTATTTCCATAAGAGCAATGAAGCCATTGTTTAAGAATGCAACTTTATATGGTTCAGTGGAGCTAAATCTCACCTTCCAACATAAGCAACTAGGGTCTATGATCTCTTTCACCATCAGGCCAGGAGAAATGAAACAATCCAAAAGGGGTAGGTTTTCAATGCTAATCACATGTTACTGGACACAGTCTAACTGAATACAATCTAAATTAAACCCCACTGTCAGACAAGAGCTACTATGGCCCATCATTTCCTTCACCATTTCTAATTGTTTTACGACTCTAGAAATGCAGACTTGGAGACTTCTCGTTATGATCCAAAAAGGGGAGATTTTCAAATCTTATCACCTGGACAGAAACTAAGGGATTAAAATCAAAACTAGATCTCACTGTGGAACAAGAGCTACTATGGCCCATTATATCCTTCACTGTTTCTGATTGTTTTACGAGTCTAGGAATGCCAACCTGGAGACGTTTCATTACAGGGTGGATTGCTTGAATCTTATAGGGTAAAGTGATATGAATTTTCTCTTGTTTAAGAAGGTAAATTTTATATCATACATTAAGATAGAGAGCTTTGCGAGTTCCCTCTTTCCCTCTGTCCACCCTTTGCTTCCGCAAAGCTCTCTCGGAATGCAGACTTGAAGACTTTTCATTAAAAGGTGAATTATACTCTTAATCTCAGGGTCGTGGGTTCGAGCCCCACGTTGGGCGAGATGTGTTAACAAATTGCTACCTTAGAATATAAGGAATTAAGTCATATTATTTCCATAAGAGCAATGAAGCCATTGTTTAAGAAGGCAACTTTATATGGTTCAGTGGAGCTAAATCTCACCTTCCAACATAAGCAACTAGGGTCTATGATCTCTTTCACCATCAGGCCAGGAGAAATGAAACAATCCAAAAGGGGTAGGTTTTCAATGCTAATCACATGTTACTGGACACAGTCTAACTGAATACAATCTAAATTAAACCCCACTGTCAGACAAGAGCTACTATGGCCCATCATTTCCTTCACCATTTCTAATTGTTTTACGACTCTAGAAATGCAGACTTGGAGACTTCTCGTTATGATCCAAAAAGGGGAGTTTTTCAAATCTTATCACCTGGACAGAAACTAAGGGATTAAAATCAAAACTAGATCTCACTGTGGAACAAGAGCTACTATGGCCCATTATATCCTTCACTGTTTCTGATTGTTTTACGAGTCTAGGAATGCCAACCTGGAGACGTTTCATTACAGGTTGGATTGCTTGAATCTTATAGGGTAAAGTGATATGATTTTTCTCTTGTTTAAGAAGGTAAATTTTATATCATACATTAAGATAGAGAGCTTTGCGAGTTCCCTCTTTCCCTCTGTCCACCCTTTGCTTCCGCAAAGCTCTCTCGGAATGCAGACTTGAAGACTTTTCATTACAGGGTGAATTATACTCTTAATGTCAGGGTCGTGGGTTCGAGCCCCACGTTGGGCGAGATGTGTTAACAAATTGCTACCTTAGAATATAAGGAATTAAGTCATATTATTTCCATAAGAGCAATGAAGCCATTGTTTAAGAAGGCAACTTTAAATGGTTCAGTGGAGCTAAATCTCACCTTCCAACATAAGCAACTAGGGTCTATGATCTCTTTCACCATCAGGCCAGGAGAAATGAAACAATCCAAAAGGGGTAGGTTTTCAATGCTAATCACATGTTACTGGACACAGTCTAACTGAATACAATCTAAATTAAACCCCACTGTCAGACAAGAGCTACTATGGCCCATCATTTCCTTCACCATTTCTAATTGTTTTACGACTCTAGAAATGCAGACTTGGAGACTTCTCGTTATGATCCAAAAAGGGGAGATTTTCAAATCTTATCACCTGGACAGAAACTAAGGGATTAAAATCAAAACTAGATCTCACTGTGGAACAAGAGCTACTATGGCCCATTATATCCTTCACTGTTTCTGATTGTTTTACGAGTCTAGGAATGCCAACCTGGAGACGTTTCATTACAGGGTGGATTGCTTGAATCTTATAGGGTAAAGTGATATGATTTTTCTCTTGTTTAAGAAGGTAAATTTTATATCATACATTAAGATAGAGAGCTTTGCGAGTTCCCTCTTTCCCTCTGTCCACCCTTTGCTTCCGCAAAGCTCTCTCGGAATGCAGACTTGAAGACTTTTCATTACAGGGTGGATTGCTTGAATCTTATAGGGTAAAGTGATCTGATTTTTCTCTTGTTTAAGAAGGTAAATTTATATATTATATTAAATAGTTAAACCAAGATAGAGAGCTTTGCAAGCTCTCTCCATCCACCCTTTGCATCCGAAGTCAGAGCATAATGCATGTAGGAATCAGCCCGGCTAGCTCAGTCGGTAGAGCATGTGACTCTTAATCTCAGGGTTGTGGGTTCGAGCCCCACGTTGGGCGAGATATGTAATTTTATGTCTCCTTTATTGAAAAAAATAAAAAAAGAAGGAAGGTGCTTACGTTTGGCCTAGGGAATCATAAAAGTCACCATATATTAGAGCAGATTGTATATTTGAAAAACATAGAAGGTGAAGAAACAGGAGTGTAGTTCTTTGGAAAAGTGTGTCAAGCAATTTAATTGTTGTAAGACGATTGAGGAATTCTTACAAAACATTTTAGTAGAGGGAGATTTTCAAATCTAACCATAAACCAGTGGACACAACCTAGCAGGGGAACATGTTAACAAAATGCTACCTTAGAATATAAGGAATTAAGTCATATTATTTCCATAAGAGCAATGAAGCCATTGTTTAAGAATGCAACTTTATATGGTTCAGTGGAGCTAAATCTCACCTTCCAACATAA
Organism: Pelobates fuscus; assembly: GCF_036172605.1. Taxonomy (NCBI): domain Eukaryota; kingdom Metazoa; phylum Chordata; class Amphibia; order Anura; family Pelobatidae; genus Pelobates; species Pelobates fuscus. The sequence continues at coordinate 65,004,949 of NC_086318.1, forward strand.
GCAACTAGGGTCTATGTTCTCTTTCACCATCAGGCCAGGAGAAATGAAACAATCCAAAAGGGGTAGGTTTTCAATGCTAATCACTTGTTACTGGACACAGTCTAACTGAATACAATCTAAATTAAACCCCACTGTCAGACAAGAGCTACTATGGCCCATCATTTCCTTCACCATTTCTAATTGTTTTACGACTCTAGAAATGCAGACTTGGAGACTTCTCGTTATGATCCAAAAAGGGGAGATTTTCAAATCTTATCACCTGGACAGAAACTAAGGGATTAAAATCAAAACTAGATCTCACTGTGGAACAAGAGCTACTATGGCCCATTATATCCTTCACTGTTTCTGATTGTTTTACGAGTCTAGGAATGCCAACCTGGAGACGTTTCATTACAGGGTGGATTGCTTGAATCTTATAGGGTAAAGTGATATGATTTTTCTCTTGTTTAAGAAGGTAAATTTTATATCATACATTAAGATAGAGAGCTTTGCGAGTTCCCTCTTTCCCTCTGTCCACCCTTTGCTTCCGCAAAGCTCTCTCGGAATGCAGACTTGAAGACTTTTCATTACAGGGTGAGTTCTATAGGGTAAAGTGATCTGATTTTTCTCTTGTTTAAGAAGGTAAATTTATATATTATATTAAATAGTTAAACGAAGATAGAGAGCTTTGCAAGCTCTCTCCATCCACCCTTTGCATCCGAAGTAAGAGCATAATGCATGTAGGAATCAGCCCGGCTAGCTCAGTCGGTAGAGCATGAGACTCTTAATCTCAGGGTCGTGGGTTCGAGCCCCACGTTGGGCGAGATATGTAATTTTATGTCTCCTTTATTGAAAAAAATAAAAAAAGAAGGAAGGTGCTTACGTTTGGCCTAGGGAATCATAAAAGTCACCATATATTAGAGCAGATTGTATATTTGAAAAACATAGAAGGTGAAGAAACAGGAGTGTAGTTCTTTGGAAAAGTGTGTCAAGCAATTTAATTGTTGTAAGACGATTGAGGAATTCTTACAAAACATTTTAGTAGAGGGAGATTTTCAAATCTAACCATAAACCAGTGGACACAACCTAGCAGGGGAACATGTTAACAAAATGCTACCTTAGAATATAAGGAATTAATTCATATTATTTCCATAAGAGCAATGAAGCCATTGTTTAAGAAGGCAACTTTATATGGTTCAGTGGAGCTAAATCTCACCTTCCAACATAAGCAACTAGGGTCTATGATCTCTTTCACCATCAGGCCAGGAGAAATGAAACAATCCAAAAGGGGTAGGTTTTCAATGCTAATCACATGTTACTGGACACAGTCTAACTGAATACAATCTAAATTAAACCCCACTGTCAGACAAGAGCTACTATGGCCCATCATTTCCTTCACCATTTCTAATTGTTTTACGACTCTAGAAATGCAGACTTGGAGACTTCTCGTTATGATCCAAAAAGGGGAGTTTTTCAAATCTTATCACCTGGACAGAAACTAAGGGATTAAAATCAAAACTAGATCTCACTGTGGAACAAGAGCTACTATGGCCCATTATATCCTTCACTGTTTCTGATTGTTTTACGAGTCTAGGAATGCCAACCTGGAGACGTTTCATTACAGGTTGGATTGCTTGAATCTTATAGGGTAAAGTGATATGATTTTTCTCTTGTTTAAGAAGGTAAATTTTATATCATACATTAAGATAGAGAGCTTTGCGAGTTCCCTCTTTCCCTCTGTCCACCCTTTGCTTCCGCAAAGCTCTCTCGGAATGCAGACTTGAAGACTTTTCATTACAGGGTGAATTATACTCTTAATCTCAGGGTCGTGGGTTCGAGCCCCACGTTGGGCGAGATGTGTTAACAAATTGCTACCTTAGAATATAAGGAATTAAGTCATATTATTTCCATAAGAGCAATGAAGCCATTGTTTAAGAAGGCAACTTTATATGGTTCAGTGGAGCTAAATCTCACCTTCCAACATAAGCAACTAGGGTCTATGATCTCTTTCACCATCAGGCCAGGAGAAATGAAACAATCCAAAAGGGGTAGGTTTTCAATGCTAATCACATTTTACTGGACACAGTCTAACTGAATACAATCTAAATTAAACCCCACTGTCAGACAAGAGCTACTATGGCCCATCATTTCCTTCACCATTTCTAATTGTTTTACGACTCTAGAAATGCAGACTTGGAGACTTCTCGTTATGATCCAAAAAGGGGAGATTTTCAAATCTTATCACCTGGACAGAAACTAAGGGATTAAAATCAAAACTAGATCTCACTGTGGAACAAGAGCTACTATGGCCCATTATATCCTTCACTGTTTCTGATTGTTTTACGAGTCTAGGAATGCCAACCTGGAGACGTTTCATTACAGGGTGGATTGCTTGAATCTTATAGGGTAAAGTGATATGATTTTTCTCTTGTTTAAGAAGGTAAATTTTATATCATACATTAAGATAGAGAGCTTTGCGAGTTCCCTCTTTCCCTCTGTCCACCCTTTGCTTCCGCAAAGCTCTCTCGGAATGCAGACTTGAAGACTTTTCATTACAGGGTGAGTTCTATAGGGTAAAGTGATCTGATTTTTCTCTTGTTTAAGAAGGTAAATTTATATATTATATTAAATAGTTAAACCAAGATAGAGAGCTTTGCAAGCTCTCTCCATCCACCCTTTGCATCCGAAGTCAGAGCATAATGCATGTAGGAATCAGCCCGGCTAGCTCAGTCGGTAGAGCATGAGACTCTTAATCTCAGGGTCGTGGGTTCGAGCCCCACGTTGGGCGAGATATGTAATTTTATGTCTCCTTTATTGAAAAAAATAAAAAAAGAAGGAAGGTGCTTACGTTTGGCCTAGGGAATCATAAAAGTCACCATATATTAGAGCAGATTGTATATTTGAAAAACATAGAAGGTGAAGAAACAGGAGTGTAGTTCTTTGGAAAAGTGTGTCAAGCAATTTAATTGTTGTAAGACGATTGAGGAATTCTTACAAAACATTTTAGTAGAGGGAGATTTTCAAATCTAACCATAAACCAGTGGACACAACCTAGCAGGGGAACATGTTAACAAAATGCTACCTTAGAATATAAGGAATTAAGTCATATTATTTCCATAAGAGCAATGAAGCCATTGTTTAAGAAGGCAACTTTATATGGTTCAGTGGAGCTAAATCTCACCTTCCAACATAAGCAACTAGGGTCTATGATCTCTTTCACCATCAGGCCAGGAGAAATGAAACAATCCAAAAGGGGTAGGTTTTCAATGCTAATCACATGTTACTGGACACAGTCTAACTGAATACAATCTAAATTAAACCCCACTGTCAGACAAGAGCTACTATGGCCCATCATTTCCTTCACCATTTCTAATTGTTTTACGACTCTAGAAATGCAGACTTGGAGACTTCTCGTTATGATCCAAAAAGGGGAGATTTTCAAATCTTATCACCTGGACAGAAACTAAGGGATTAAAATCAAAACTAGATCTCACTGTGGAACAAGAGCTACTATGGCCCATTATATCCTTCACTGTTTCTGATTGTTTTACGAGTCTAGGAATGCCAATCTGGAGACGTTTCATTACAGGGTGGATTGCTTGAATCTTATAGGGTAAAGTGATATGATTTTTCTCTTGTTTAAGAAGGTAAATTTTATATCATACATTAAGATAGAGAGCTTTGCGAGTTCCCTCTTTCCCTCTGTCCACCCTTTGCTTCCGCAAAGCTCTCTCGGAATGCAGACTTGAAGACTTTTCATTACAGGGTGAGTTCTATAGGGTAAAGTGATCTGATTTTTCTCTTGTTTAAGAAGGTAAATTTATATATTATATTAAATAGTTAAACCAAGATAGAGAGCTTTGCAAGCTCTCTCCATCCACCCTTTGCATCCGAAGTCAGAGCATAATGCATGTAGGAATCAGCCCGGCTAGCTCAGTCGGTAGAGCATGAGACTCTTAATCTCAGGGTCGTGTGTTCGAGCCCCACGTTGGGCGAGATATGTAATTTTATGTCTCCTTTATTGAAAAAAATAAAAAAAGAAGGAAGGTGCTTACGTTTGGCCTAGGGAATCATAAAAGTCACCATATATTAGAGCAGATTGTATATTTGAAAAACATAGAAGGTGAAGAAACAGGAGTGTAGTTCTTTGGAAAAGTGTGTCAAGCAATTTAATTGTTGTAAGACGATTGAGGAATTCTTACAAAACATTTTAGTAGAGGGAGATTTTCAAATCTAACCATAAACCAGTGGACACAACCTAGCAGGGGAACATGTTAACAAAATGCTACCTTAGAATATAAGGAATTAAGTCATATTATTTCCATAAGAGCAATGAAGCCATTGTTTAAGAAGGCAACTTTATATGGTTCAGTGGAGCTAAATCTCACCTTCCAACATAAGCAACTAGGGTCTATGATCTCTTTCACCATCAGGCCAGGAGAAATGAAACAATCCAAAAGGGGTAGGTTTTCAATGCTAATCACATGTTACTGGACACAGTCTAACTGAATACAATCTAAATTAAACCCCACTGTCAGACAAGAGCTACTATGGCCCATCATTTCCTTCACCATTTCTAATTGTTTTACGACTCTAGAAATGCAGACTTGGAGACTTCTCGTTATGATCCAAAAAGGGGAGATTTTCAAATCTTATCACCTGGACAGAAACTAAGGGATTAAAATCAAAACTAGATCTCACTGTGGAACAAGAGCTACTATGGCCCATTATATCCTTCACTGTTTCTGATTGTTTTACGAGTCTAGGAATGCCAACCTGGAGACGTTTCATTACAGGGTGGATTGCTTGAATCTTATAGGGTAAAGTGATATGATTTTTCTCTTGTTTAAGAAGGTAAATTTTATATCATACATTAAGATAGAGAGCTTTGCGAGTTCCCTCTTTCCCTCTGTCCACCCTTTGCTTCCGCAAAGCTCTCTCGGAATGCAGACTTGAAGACTTTTCATTACAGGGTGAGTTCTATAGGGTAAAGTGATCTGATTTTTCTCTTGTTTAAGAAGGTAAATTTATACATTATATTAAATAGTTAAACCAAGATAGAGAGCTTTGCAAGCTCTCTCCATCCACCCTTTGCATCCGAAGTCAGAGCATAATGCATGTAGGAATCAGCCCGGCTAGCTCAGTCGGTAGAGCATGAGACTCTTAATCTCAGGGTCGTGGGTTCGAGCCCCACGTTGGGCGAGATATGTAATTTTATGTCTCCTTTATTGAAAAAAATAAAAAAAGAAGGAAGGTGCTTACGTTTGGCCTAGGGAATCATAAAAGTCACCATATATTAGAGCAGATTGTATATTTGAAAAACATAGAAGGTGAAGAAACAGGAGTGTAGTTCTTTGGAAAAGTGTGTCAAGCTATTTAATTGTTGTAAGACGATTGAGGAATTCTTACAAAACATTTTAGTAGAGGGAGATTTTCAAATCTAACCATAAACCAGTGGACACAACCTAGCAGGGGAACATGTTAACAAAATGCTACCTTAGAATATAAGGAATTAAGTCATATTATTTCCATAAGAGCAATGAAGCCATTGTTTAAGAAGGCAACTTTATATGGTTCAGTGGAGCTAAATCTCACCTTCCAACATAAGCAACTAGGGTCTATGATCTCTTTCACCATCAGGCCAGGAGAAATGAAACAATCCAAAAGGGGTAGGTTTTCAATGCTAATCACATGTTACTGGACACAGTCTAACTGAATACAATCTAAATTAAACCCCACTGTCAGACAAGAGCTACTATGGCCCATCATTTCCTTCACCATTTCTAATTGTTTTACGACTCTAGAAATGCAGACTTGGAGACTTCTCGTTATGATCCAAAAAGGGGAGATTTCAAATCTTATCACCTGGACAGAAACTAAGGGATTAAAATCAAAACTAGATCTCACTGTGGAACAAGAGCTACTATGGCCCATTATATCCTTCACTGTTTCTGATTGTTTTACGAGTCTAGGAATGCCAACCTGGAGACGTTTCATTACAGGGTGGATTGCTTGAATCTTATAGGGTAAAGTGATATGATTTTTCTCTTGTTTAAGAAGGTAAATTTTATATCATACATTAAGATAGAGAGCTTTGCGAGTTCCCTCTTTCCCTCTGTCCACCCTTTGCTTCCGCAAAGCTCTCTCGGAATGCAGACTTGAAGACTTTTCATTACAGGGTGAGTTCTATAGGGTAAAGTGATCTGATTTTTCTCTTGTTTAAGAAGGTAAATTTATATATTATATTAAATAGTTAAACCAAGATAGAGAGCTTTGCAAGCTCTCTCCATCCACCCTTTGCATCCGAAGTCAGAGCATAATGCATGTAGGAATCAGCCCGGCTAGCTCAGTCGGTAGAACATGAGACTCTTAATCTCAGGGTCGTGGGTTCGAGCCCCACGTTGGGCGAGATATGTAATTTTATGTCTCCTTTATTGAAAAAAATAAAAAAAGAAGGAAGGTGCTTACGTTTGGCCTAGGGAATCATAAAAGTCACCATATATTAGAGCAGATTGTATATTTGAAAAACATAGAAGGTGAAGAAACAGGAGTGTAGTTCTTTGGAAAAGTGTGTCAAGCAATTTAATTGTTGTAAGACGATTGAGGAATTCTTACAAAACATTTTAGTAGAGGGAGATTTTCAAATCTAACCATAAACCAGTGGACACAACCTAGCAGGGGAACATGTTAACAAAATGCTACCTTAGAATATAAGGAATTAAGTCATATTATTTCCATAAGAGCAATGAAGCCATTGTTTAAGAAGGCAACTTTATATGGTTCAGTGGAGCTAAATCTCACCTTCCAACATAAGCAACTAGGGTCTATGATCTCTTTCACCATCAGGCCAGGAGAAATGAAACAATCCAAAAGGGGTAGGTTTTCAATGCTAATCACATGTTACTGGACACAGTCTAACTGAATACAATCTAAATTAAACCCCACTGTCAGACAAGAGCTACTATGGCCCATCATTTCCTTCACCATTTCTAATTGTTTTACGACTCTAGAAATGCAGACTTGGAGACTTCTCGTTATGATCCAAAAAGGGGAGATTTTCAAATCTTATCACCTGGACAGAAACTAAGGGATTAAAATCAAAACTAGATCTCACTGTGGAACAAGAGCTACTATGGCCCATTATATCCTTCACTGTTTCTGATTGTTTTACGAGTCTAGGAATGCCAACCTGGAGACGTTTCATTACAGGGTGGATTGCTTGAATCTTATAGGGTAAAGTGATATGATTTTTCTCTTGTTTAAGAAGGTAAATTTTATATCATACATTAAGATAGAGAGCTTTGCGAGTTCCCTCTTTCCCTCTGTCCACCCTTTGCTTCCGCAAAGCTCTCTCGGAATGCAGACTTGAAGACTTTTCATTACAGGGTGAGTTCTATAGGGTAAAGTTATCTGATTTTTCTCTTGTTTAAGAAGGTAAATTTATATATTATATTAAATAGTTAAACCAAGATAGAGAGCTTTGCAAGCTCTCTCCATCCACCCTTTGCATCCGAAGTCAGAGCATAATGCATGTAGGAATCAGCCCGGCTAGCTCAGTCGGTAGAACATGAGACTCTTAATCTCAGGGTCGTGGGTTCGAGCCCCACGTTGGGCGAGATATGTAATTTTATGTCTCCTTTATTGAAAAAAATAAAAAAAGAAGGAAGGTGCTTACGTTTGGCCTAGGGAATCATAAAAGTCACCATATATTAGAGCAGATTGTATATTTGAAAAACATAGAAGGTGAAGAAACAGGAGTGTAGTTCTTTGGAAAAGTGTGTCAAGCAATTTAATTGTTGTAAGACGATTGAGGAATTTTTACAAAACATTTTAGTAGAGGGAGATTTTCAAATCTAACCATAAACCAGTGGACACAACCTAGCAGGGGAACATGTTAACAAAATGCTACCTTAGAATATAAGGAATTAAGTCATATTATTTCCATAAGAGCAATGAAGCCATTGTTTAAGAAGGCAACTTTATATGGTTCAGTGGAGCTAAATCTCACCTTCCAACATAAGCAACTAGGGTCTATGATCTCTTTCACCATCAGGCCAGGAGAAATGAAACAATCCAAAAGGGGTAGGTTTTCAATGCTAATCACATGTTACTGGACACAGTCTAACTGAATACAATCTAAATTAAACCCCACTGTCAGACAAGAGCTACTATGGCCCATCATTTCCTTCACCATTTCTAATTGTTTTACGACTCTAGAAATGCAGACTTGGAGACTTCTCGTTATGATCCAAAAAGGGGAGATTTTCAAATCTTATCACCTGGACAGAAACTAAGGGATTAAAATCAAAACTAGATCTCACTGTGGAACAAGAGCTACTATGGCCCATTATATCCTTCACTGTTTCTGATTGTTTTACGAGTCTAGGAATGCCAACCTGGAGACGTTTCATTACAGGGTGGATTGCTTGAATCTTATAGGGTAAAGTGATATGATTTTTCTCTTGTTTAAGAAGGTAAATTTTATATCATACATTAAGATAGAGAGCTTTGCGAGTTCCCTCTTTCCCTCTGTCCACCCTTTGCTTCCGCAAAGCTCTCTCGGAATGCAGACTTGAAGACTTTTCATTACAGGGTGAGTTCTATAGGGTAAAGTGATCTGATTTTTCTCTTGTTTAAGAAGGTAAATTTATATATTATATTAAATAGTTAAACCAAGATAGAGAGCTTTGCAAGCTCTCTCCATCCACCCTTTGCATCCGAAGTCAGAGCATAATGCATGTAGGAATCAGCCCGGCTAGCTCAGTCGGTAGAGCATGAGACTCTTAATCTCAGGGTCGTGAGTTCGAGCCCCACGTTGGGCGAGATATGTAATTTTATGTCTCCTTTATTGAAAAAATAAAAAAAGAAGGAAGGTGCTTACGTTTGGCCTAGGGAATCATAAAAGTCACCATATATTAGAGCAGATTGTATATTTGAAAAACATAGAAGGTGAAGAAACAGGAGTGTAGTTCTTTGGAAAAGTGTGTCAAGCAATTTAATTGTTGTAAGACGATTGAGGAATTCTTACAAAACATTTTAGTAGAGGGAGATTTTCAAATCTAACCATAAACCAGTGGACACAACCTAGCAGGGGAACATGTTAACAAAATGCTACCTTAGAATATAAGGAATTAAGTCATATTATTTCCATAAGAGCAATGAAGCCATTGTTTAAGAATGCAACTTTATATGTTTCAGTGGAGCTAAATCTCACCTTCCAACATAAGCATCTAGGGTCTATGATCTCTTTCACCATCAGGCCAGGAGAAATGAAACAATCCAAAAGGGGTAGGTTTTCAATGCTAATCACATGTTACTGGACACAGTCTAACTGAATACAATCTAAATTAAACCCCACTGTCAGACAAGAGCTACTATGGCCCATCATTTCCTTCACCATTTCTAATTGTTTTACGACTCTAGAAATGCAGACTTGGAGACTTCTCGTTATGATCCAAAAAGGGGAGTTTTTCAAATTTTATCACCTGGACAGAAACTAAGGGATTAAAATCAAAACTAGATCTCACTGTGGAACAAGTGCTACTATGGCCCATTATATCCTTCACTGTTTCTGATTGTTTTACGAGTCTAGGAATGCCAACCTGGAGACGTTTCATTACAGGTTGGATTGCTTGAATCTTATAGGGTAAAGTGATATGATTTTTCTCTTGTTTAAGAAGGTAAATTTTATATCATACATTAAGATAGAGAGCTTTGCGAGTTCCCTCTTTCCCTCTGTCCACCCTTTGCTTCCGCAAAGCTCTCTCGGAATGCAGACTTGAAGACTTTTCATTACAGGGTGAATTATACTCTTAATCTCAGGGTCGTGGGTTCGAGCCCCACGTTGGGCGAGATGTGTTAACAAATTGCTACCTTAGAATATAAGGAATTAAGTCATATTATTTCCATAAGAGCAATGAAGCCATTGTTTAAGAAGGCAACTTTATATGGTTCAGTGGAGCTAAATCTCACCTTCCAACATAAGCAACTAGGGTCTATGATCTCTTTCACCATCAGGCCAGGAGAAATGAAACAATCCAAAAGGGGTAGGTTTTCAATGCTAATCACATGTTACTGGACACAGTCTAACTGAATACAATCTAAATTAAACCCCACTGTCAGACAAGAGCTACTATGGCCCATCATTTCCTTCACCATTTCTAATTGTTTTACGACTCTAGAAATGCAGACTTGGAGACTTTTCGTTATGATCCAAAAATGGGAGATTTTCAAATCTTATCACCTGGACAGAAACTAAGGGATTAAAATCAAAACTAGATCTCACTGTGGAACAAGAGCTACTATGGCCCATTATATCCTTCACTGTTTCTGATTGTTTTACGAGTCTAGGAATGCCAACCTGGAGACGTTTCATTACAGGGTGGATTGCTTGAATCTTATAGGGTAAAGTGATATGATTTTTCTCTTGTTTAAGAAGGTAAATTTTATATCATACATTAAGATAGAGAGCTTTGCGAGTTCCCTCTTTCCCTCTGTCCACCCTTTGCTTCCGCAAAGCTCTCTCGGAATGCAGACTTGAAGACTTTTCATTACAGGGTGAATTATACTCTTAATCTCAGGGTCGTGGGTTCGAGCCCCACGTTGGGCGAGATGTGTTAACAAATTGCTACCTTAGAATATAAGGAATTAAGTCATATTATTTCCATAAGAGCAATGAAGCCATTGTTTAAGAAGGCAACTTTATATGGTTCAGTGGAGCTAAATCTCACCTTCCAACATAAGCAACTAGGGTCTATGATCTCTTTCACCATCAGGCCAGGAGAAATGAAACAATCCAAAAGGGGTAGGTTTTCAATGCTAATCACATGTTACTGGACACAGTCTAACTGAATACAATCTAAATTAAACCCCACTGTCAGACAAGAGCTACTATGGCCCATCATTTCCTTCACCATTTCTAATTGTTTTACGACTCTAGAAATGCAGACTTGGAGACTTCTCGTTATGATCCAAAAATGGGAGATTTTCAAATCTTATCACCTGGACAGAAACTAAGGGATTAAAATCAAAACTAGATCTCACTGTGGAACAAGAGCTACTATGGCCCATTATATCCTTCACTGTTTCTGATTGTTTTACGAGTCTAGGAATGCCAACCTGGAGACGTTTCATTACAGGGTGGATTGCTTGAATCTTATAGGGTAAAGTGATATGATTTTTCTCTTGTTTAAGAAGGTAAATTTTATATCATACATTAAGATAGAGAGCTTTGCGAGTTCCCTCTTTCCCTCTGTCCACCCTTTGCTTCCGCAAAGCTCTCTCGGAATGCAGACTTGAAGACTTTTCATTACAGGGTGAGTTCTATAGGGTAAAGTGATCTGATTTTTCTCTTGTTTAAGAAGGTAAATTTATATATTATATTAAATAGTTAAACCAAGATAGAGAGCTTTGCAAGCTCTCTCCATCCACCCTTTGCATCCGAAGTCAGAGCATAATGCATGTAGGAATCAGCCCGGCTAGCTCAGTCGGTAGAGCATGAGACTCTTAATCTCAGGGTCGTGGGTTCGAGCCCCACGTTGGGCGAGATATGTAATTTTATGTCTCCTTTATTGAAAAAAATAAAAAAAGAAGGAAGGTGCTTACGTTTGGCCTAGGGAATCATAAAAGTCACCATATATTAGAGCAGATTGCATATTTGAAAAACATAGAAGGTGAAGAAACAGGAGTGTAGTTCTTTGGAAAAGTGTGTCAAGCAATTTAATTGTTGTAAGACGATTGAGGAATTCTTACAAAACATTTTAGTAGAGGGAGATTTTCAAATCTAACCATAAACCAGTGGACACAACCTAGCAGGGGAACATGTTAACAAAATGCTACCTTAGAATATAAGGAATTAAGTCATATTATTTCCATAAGAGCAATGAAGCCATTGTTTAAGAATGCAACTTTATATGTTTCAGTGGAGCTAAATCTCACCTTCCAACATAAGCATCTAGGGTCTATGATCTCTTTCACCATCAGGCCAGGAGAAATGAAACAATCCAAAAGGGGTAGGTTTTCAATGCTAATCACATGTTACTGGACACAGTCTAACTGAATACAATCTAAATTAAACCCCACTGTCAGACAAGAGCTACTATGGCCCATCATTTCCTTCACCATTTCTAATTGTTTTACGACTCTAGAAATGCAGACTTGGAGACTTCTCGTTATGATCCAAAAAGGGGAGTTTTTCAAATCTTATCACCTGGACAGAAACTAAGGGATTAAAATCAAAACTAGATCTCACTGTGGAACAAGAGCTACTATGGCCCATTATATCCTTCACTGTTTCTGATTGTTTTACGAGTCTAGGAATGCCAACCTGGAGACGTTTCATTACAGGTTGGATTGCTTGAATCTTATAGGGTAAAGTGATATGATTTTTCTCTTGTTTAAGAAGGTAAATTTTATATCATACATTAAGATAGAGAGCTTTGCGAGTTCCCTCTTTCCCTCTGTCCACCCTTTGCTTCCGCAAAGCTCTCTCGGAATGCAGACTTGAAGACTTTTCATTACAGGGTGAATTATACTCTTAATCTCAGGGTCGTGGGTTCGAGCCCCACGTTGGGCGAGATGTGTTAACAAATTGCTACCTTAGAATATAAGGAATTAAGTCATATTATTTCCATAAGAGCAATGAAGCCATTGTTTAAGAAGGCAACTTTATATGGTTCAGTGGAGCTAAATCTCACCTTCCAACATAAGCAACTAGGGTCTATGATCTCTTTCACCATCAGGCCAGGAGAAATGAAACAATCCAAAAGGGGTAGGTTTTCAATGCTAATCACATGTTACTGGACACAGTCTAACTGAATACAATCTAAATTAAACCCCACTGTCAGACAAGAGCTACTATGGCCCATCATTTCCTTCACCATTTCTAATTGTTTTACGACTCTAGAAATGCAGACTTGGAGACTTCTCGTTATGATCCAAAAATGGGAGATTTTCAAATCTTATCACCTGGACAGAAACTAAGGGATTAAAATCAAAACTAGATCTCACTGTGGAACAAGAGCTACTATGGCCCATTATATCCTTCACTGTTTCTGATTGTTTTACGAGTCTAGGAATGCCAACCTGGAGACGTTTCATTACAGGGTGGATTGCTTGAATCTTATAGGGTAAAGTGATATGATTTTTCTCTTGTTTAAGAAGGTAAATTTTATATCATACATTAAGATAGAGAGCTTTGCGAGTTCCCTCTTTCCCTCTGTCCACCCTTTGCTTCCGCAAAGCTCTCTCGGAATGCAGACTTGAAGACTTTTCATTACAGGGTGAGTTCTATAGGGTAAAGTGATCTGATTTTTCTCTTGTTTAAGAAGGTAAATTTATATATTATATTAAATAGTTAAACCAAGATAGAGAGCTTTGCAAGCTCTCTCCATCCACCCTTTGCATCCGAAGTCAGAGCATAATGCATGTAGGAATCAGCCCGGCTAGCTCAGTCGGTAGAGCATGAGACTCTTAATCTCAGGGTCGTGGGTTCGAGCCCCACGTTGGGCGAGATATGTAATTTTATGTCTCCTTTATTGAAAAAAATAAAAAAAGAAGGAAGGTGCTTACGTTTGGCCTAGGGAATCATAAAAGTCACCATATATTAGAGCAGATTGTATATTTGAAAAACATAGAAGGTGAAGAAACAGGAGTGTAGTTCTTTGGAAAAGTGTGTCAAGCAATTTAATTGTTGTAAGACGATTGAGGAATTCTTACAAAACATTTTAGTAGAGGGAGATTTTCAAATCTAACCATAAACCAGTGGACACAACCTAGCAGGGGAACATGTTAACAAAATGCTACCTTAGAATATAAGGAATTAAGTCATATTATTTCCATAAGAGCAATGAAGCCATTGTTTAAGAATGCAACTTTATATGTTTCAGTGGAGCTAAATCTCACCTTCCAACATAAGCATCTAGGGTCTATGATCTCTTTCACCATCAGGCCAGGAGAAATGAAACAATCCAAAAGGGGTAGGTTTTCAATGCTAATCACATGTTACTGGACACAGTCTAACTGAATACAATCTAAATTAAACCCCACTGTCAGACAAGAGCTACTATGGCCCATCATTTCCTTCACCATTTCTAATTGTTTTACGACTCTAGAAATGCAGACTTGGAGACTTCTCGTTATGATCCAAAAAGGGGAGTTTTTCAAATCTTATCACCTGGACAGAAACTAAGGGATTAAAATCAAAACTAGATCTCACTGTGGAACAAGAGCTACTATGGCCCATTATATCCTTCACTGTTTCTGATTGTTTTACGAGTCTAGGAATGCCAACCTGGAGACGTTTCATTACAGGTTGGATTGCTTGAATCTTATAGGGTAAAGTGATATGATTTTTCTCTTGTTTAAGAAGGTAAATTTTATATCATACATTAAGATAGAGAGCTTTGCGAGTTCCCTCTTTCCCTCTGTCCACCCTTTGCTTCCGCAAAGCTCTCTCGGAATGCAGACTTGAAGACTTTTCATTACAGGGTGAATTATACTCTTAATCTCAGGGTCGTGGGTTCGAGCCCCACGTTGGGCGAGATGTGTTAACAAATTGCTACCTTAGAATATAAGGAATTAAGTCATATTATTTCCATAAGAGCAATGAAGCCATTGTTTAAGAAGGCAACTTTATATGGTTCAGTGGAGCTAAATCTCACCTTCCAACATAAGCAACTAGGGTCTATGATCTCTTTCACCATCAGGCCAGGAGAAATGAAACAATCCAAAAGGGGTAGGTTTTCAATGCTAATCACATGTTACTGGACACAGTCTAACTGAATACAATCTAAATTAAACCCCACTGTCAGACAAGAGCTACTATGGCCCATCATTTCCTTCACCATTTCTAATTGTTTTACGACTCTAGAAATGCAGACTTGGAGACTTCTCGTTATGATCCAAAAAGGGGAGATTTTCAAATCTTATCACCTGGACAGAAACTAAGGGATTAAAATCAAAACTAGATCTCACTGTGGAACAAGAGCTACTATGGCCCATTATATCCTTCACTGTTTCTGATTGTTTTACGAGTCTAGGAATGCCAACCTGGAGACGTTTCATTACAGGGTGGATTGCTTGAATCTTATAGGGTAAAGTGATATGATTTTTCTCTTGTTTAAGAAGGTAAATTTTATATCATACATTAAGATAGAGAGCTTTGCGAGTTCCCTCTTTCCCTCTGTCCACCCTTTGCTTCCGCAAAGCTCTCTCGGAATGCAGACTTGAAGACTTTTCATTACAGGGTGAGTTCTATAGGGTAAAGTGATCTGATTTTTCTCTTGTTTAAGAAGGTAAATTTATATATTATATTAAATAGTTAAACCAAGATAGAGAGCTTTGCAAGCTCTCTCCATCCACCCTTTGCATCCGAAGTCAGAGCATAATGCATGTAGGAATCAGCCCGGCTAGCTCAGTCGGCAGAGCATGAGACTCTTAATCTCAGGGTCGTGGGTTCGAGCCCCACGTTGGGCGAGATATGTAATTTTATGTCTCCTTTATTGAAAAAAATAAAAAAAGAAGGAAGGTGCTTACGTTTGGCCTAGGGAATCATAAAAGTCACCATATATTAGAGCAGATTGTATATTTGAAAAACATAGAAGGTGAAGAAACAGGAGTGTAGTTCTTTGGAAAAGTGTGTCAAGCAATTTAATTGTTGTAAGACGATTGAGGAATTCTTACAAAACATTTTAGTAGAGGGAGATTTTCAAATCTAACCATAAACCAGTGGACACAACCTAGCAGGGGAACATGTTAACAAAATGCTACCTTAGAATATAAGGAATTAAGTCATATTATTTCCATAAGAGCAATGAAGCCATTGTTTAAGAAGGCAACTTTATATGGTTCAGTGGAGCTAAATCTCACCTTCCAACATAAGCAACTAGGGTCTATGATCTCTTTCACCATCAGGCCAGGAGAAATGAAACAATCCAAAAGGGGTAGGTTTTCAATGCTAATCACATGTTACTGGACACAGTCTAACTGAATACAATCTAAATTAAACCCCACTGTCAGACAAGAGCTACTATGGCCCATCATTTCCTTCACCATTTCTAATTGTTTTACGACTCTAGAAATGCAGACTTGGAGACTTCTCGTTATGATCCAAAAAGGGGAGATTTTCAAATCTTATCACCTGGACAGAAACTAAGGGATTAAAATCAAAACTAGATCTCACTGTGGAACAAGAGCTACTATGGCCCATTATATCCTTCACTGTTTCTGATTGTTTTACGAGTCTAGGAATGCCAACCTGGAGACGTTTCATTACAGGGTGGATTGCTTGAATCTTATAGGGTAAAGTGATATGATTTTTCTCTTGTTTAAGAAGGTAAATTTTATATCATACATTAAGATAGAGAGCTTTGCGAGTTCCCTCTTTCCCTCTGTCCACCCTTTGCTTCCGCAAAGCTCTCTCGGAATGCAGACTTGAAGACTTTTCATTACAGGGTGAGTTCTATAGGGTAAAGTGATCTGATTTTTCTCTTGTTTAAGAAGGTAAATTTATATATTATATTAAATAGTTAAACCAAGATAGAGAGCTTTGCAAGCTCTCTCCATCCACCCTTTGCATCCGAAGTCAGAGCATAATGCATGTAGGAATCAGCCCGGCTAGCTCAGTCGGTAGAGCATGAGACTCTTAATCTCAGGGTCGTGGGTTCGAGCCCCACGTTGGGCGAGATATGTAATTTTATGTCTCCTTTATTGAAAAAATAAAAAAAGAAGGAAGGTGCTTACGTTTGGCCTAGGGAATCATAAAAGTCACCATATATTAGAGCAGATTGTATATTTGAAAAACATAGAAGGTGAAGAAACAGGAGTGTAGTTCTTTGGAAAAGTGTGTCAAGCAATTTAATTGTTGTAAGACGATTGAGGAATTCTTACAAAACATTTTAGTAGAGGGAGATTTTCAAATCTAACCATAAACCAGTGGACACAACCTAGCAGGGGAACATGTTAACAAAATGCTACCTTAGAATATAAGGAATTAAGTCATATTATTTCCATAAGAGCAATGAAGCCATTGTTTAAGAAGGCAACTTTATATGTTTCAGTGGATCTAAATCTCACCTTCCAACATAAGCATCTAGGGTCTATGATCTCTTTCACCATCAGGCCAGGAGAAATGAAACAATCCAAAAGGGGTAGGTTTTCAATGCTAATCACATGTTACTGGACACAGTCTAACTGAATACAATCTAAATTAAACCCCACTGTCAGACAAGAGCTACTATGGCCCATCATTTCCTTCACCATTTCTAATTGTTTTACGACTCTAGAAATGCAGACTTGGAGACTTCTCGTTATGATCCAAAAAGGGGAGTTTTTCAAATCTTATCACCTGGACAGAAACTAAGGGATTAAAATCAAAACTAGATCTCACTGTGGAACAAGAGCTACTATGGCCCATTATATCCTTCACTGTTTCTGATTGTTTTACGAGTCTAGGAATGCCAACCTGGAGACGTTTCATTACAGGTTGGATTGCTTGAATCTTATAGGGTAAAGTGATATGATTTTTCTCTTGTTTAAGAAGGTAAATTTTATATCATACATTAAGATAGAGAGCTTTGCGAGTTCCCTCTTTCCCTCTGTCCACCCTTTGCTTCCGCAAAGCTCTCTCGGAATGCAGACTTGAAGACTTTTCATTACAGGGTGAATTATACTCTTAATCTCAGGGTCGTGGGTTCGAGCCCCACGTTGGGCGAGATGTGTTAACAAATTGCTACCTTAGAATATAAGGAATTAAGTCATATTATTTCCATAAGAGCAATGAAGCCATTGTTTAAGAAGGCAACTTTATATGGTTTAGTGGAGCTAAATCTCACCTTCCAACATAAGCAACTAGGGTCTATGATCTCTTTCACCATCAGGCCAGGAGAAATGAAACAATCCAAAAGGGGTAGGTTTTCAATGCTAATCACATGTTACTGGACACAGTCTAACTGAATACAATCTAAATTAAACCCCACTGTCAGACAAGAGCTACTATGGCCCATCATTTCCTTCACCATTTCTAATTGTTTTACGACTCTAGAAATGCAGACTTGGAGACTTCTCGTTATGATCCAAAAAGGGGAGATTTTCAAATCTTATCACCTGGACAGAAACTAAGGGATTAAAATCAAAACTAGATCTCACTGTGGAACAAGAGCTACTATGGCCCATTATATCCTTCACTGTTTCTGATTGTTTTACGAGTCTAGGAATGCCAACCTGGAGACGTTTCATTACAGGGTGGATTGCTTTAATCTTATAGGGTAAAGTGATATGATTTTTCTCTTGTTTAAGAAGGTAAATTTTATATCATACATTAAGATAGAGAGCTTTGCGAGTTCCCTCTTTCCCTCTGTCCACCCTTTGCTTCCGCAAAGCTCTCTCGGAATGCAGACTTGAAGACTTTTCATTACAGGGTGAGTTCTATAGGGTAAAGTGATCTGATTTTTCTCTTGTTTAAGAAGGTAAATTTATATATTATATTAAATAGTTAAACCAAGATAGAGAGCTTTGCAAGCTCTCTCCATCCACCCTTTGCATCCGAAGTCAGAGCATAATGCATGTAGGAATCAGCCCGGCTAGCTCAGTCGGTAGAGCATGAGACTCTTAATCTCAGGGTCGTGGGTTCGAGCCCCACGTTGGGCGAGATATGTAATTTTATGTCTCCTTTATTGAAAAAAATAAAAAAAGAAGGAAGGTGCTTACGTTTGGCCTAGGGAATCATAAAAGTCACCATATATTAGAGCAGATTGTATATTTGAAAAACATAGAAGGTGAAGAAACAGGAGTGTAGTTCTTTGGAAAAGTGTGTCAAGCAATTTAATTGTTGTAAGACGATTGAGGAATTCTTACAAAACATTTTAGTAGAGGGAGATTTTCAAATCTAACCATAAACCAGTGGACACAACCTAGCAGGGGAACATGTTAACAAAATGCTACCTTAGAATATAAGGAATTAAGTCATATTATTTCCATAAGAGCAATGAAGCCATTGTTTAAGAAGGCAACTTTATATGGTTCAGTGGAGCTAAATCTCACCTTCCAACATAAGCAACTAGGGTCTATGATCTCTTTCACCATCAGGCCAGGAGAAATGAAACAATCCAAAAGGGGTAGGTTTTCAATGCTAATCACATGTTACTGGACACAGTCTAACTGAATACAATCTAAATTAAACCCCACTGTCAGACAAGAGCTACTATGGCCCATCATTTCCTTCACCATTTCTAATTGTTTTACGACTCTAGAAATGCAGACTTGGAGACTTCTCGTTATGATCCAAAAAGGGGAGATTTTCAAATCTTATCACCTGGACAGAAACTAAGGGATTAAAATCAAAACTAGATCTCACTGTGGAACAAGAGCTACTATGGCCCATTATATCCTTCACTGTTTCTGATTGTTTTACGAGTCTAGGAATGCCAACCTGGAGACGTTTCATTACAGGGTGGATTGCTTGAATCTTATAGGGTAAAGTGATATGATTTTTCTCTTGTTTAAGAAGGTAAATTTTATATCATACATTAAGATAGAGAGCTTTGCGAGTTCCCTCTTTCCCTCTGTCCACCCTTTGCTTCCGCAAAGCTCTCTCGGAATGCAGACTTGAAGACTTTTCATTACAGGGTGAGTTCTATAGGGTAAAGTGATCTGATTTTTCTCTTGTTTAAGAAGGTAAATTTATATATTATATTAAATAGTTAAACCAAGATAGAGAGCTTTGCAAGCTCTCTCCATCCACCCTTTGCATCCGAAGTCAGAGCATAATGCATGTAGGAATCAGCCCGGCTAGCTCAGTCGGTAGAGCATGAGACTCTTAATCTCAGGGTCGTGGGTTCGAGCCCCACGTTGGGCGAGATATGTAATTTTATGTCTCCTTTATTGAAAAAATAAAAAAAGAAGGAAGGTGCTTACGTTTGGCCTAGGGAATCATAAAAGTCACCATATATTAGAGCAGATTGTATATTTGAAAAACATAGAAGGTGAAGAAACAGGAGTGTAGTTCTTTGGAAAAGTGTGTCAAGCAATTTAATTGTTGTAAGACGATTGAGGAATTCTTACAAAACATTTTAGTAGAGGGAGATTTTCAAATCTAACCATAAACCAGTGGACACAACCTAGCAGGGGAACATGTTAACAAAATGCTACCTTAGAATATAAGGAATTAAGTCATATTATTTCCATAAGAGCAATGAAGCCATTGTTTAAGAAGGCAACTTTATATGTTTCAGTGGATCTAAATCTCACCTTCCAACATAAGCATCTAGGGTCTATGATCTCTTTCACCATCAGGCCAGGAGAAATGAAACAATCCAAAAGGGGTAGGTTTTCAATGCTAATCACATGTTACTGGACACAGTCTAACTGAATACAATCTAAATTAAACCCCACTGTCAGACAAGAGCTACTATGGCCCATCATTTCCTTCACCATTTCTAATTGTTTTACGACTCTAGAAATGCAGACTTGGAGACTTCTCGTTATGATCCAAAAAGGGGAGTTTTTCAAATCTTATCACCTGGACAGAAACTAAGGGATTAAAATCAAAACTAGATCTCACTGTGGAACAAGAGCTACTATGGCCCATTATATCCTTCACTGTTTCTGATTGTTTTACGAGTCTAGGAATGCCAACCTGGAGACGTTTCATTACAGGTTGGATTGCTTGAATCTTATAGGGTAAAGTGATATGATTTTTCTCTTGTTTAAGAAGGTAAATTTTATATCATACATTAAGATAGAGAGCTTTGCGAGTTCCCTCTTTCCCTCTGTCCACCCTTTGCTTCCGCAAAGCTCTCTCGGAATGCAGACTTGAAGACTTTTCATTACAGGGTGAATTATACTCTTAATCTCAGGGTCGTGGGTTCGAGCCCCACGTTGGGCGAGATGTGTTAACAAATTGCTACCTTAGAATATAAGGAATTAAGTCATATTATTTCCATAAGAGCAATGAAGCCATTGTTTAAGAAGGCAACTTTATATGGTTCAGTGGAGCTAAATCTCACCTTCCAACATAAGCAACTAGGGTCTATGATCTCTTTCACCATCAGGCCAGGAGAAATGAAACAATCCAAAAGGGGTAGGTTTTCAATGCTAATCACATGTTACTGGACACAGTCTAACTGAATACAATCTAAATTAAACCCCACTGTCAGACAAGAGCTACTATGGCCCATCATTTCCTTCACCATTTCTAATTGTTTTACGACTCTAGAAATGCAGACTTGGAGACTTCTCGTTATGATCCACAAAGGGGAGATTTTCAAATCTTATCACCTGGACAGAAACTAAGGGATTAAAATCAAAACTAGATCTCACTGTGGAACAAGAGCTACTATGGCCCATTATATCCTTCACTGTTTCTGATTGTATTACGAGTCTAGGAATGCCAACCTGGAGACGTTTCATTACAGGGTGGATTGCTTGAATCTTATAGGGTAAAGTGATATGATTTTTCTCTTGTTTAAGAAGGTAAATTTTATATCATACATTAAGATAGAGAGCTTTGCGAGTTCCCTCTTTCCCTCTGTCCACCCTTTGCTTCCGCAAAGCTCTCTCGGAATGCAGACTTGAAGACTTTTCATTACAGGGTGAGTTCTATAGGGTAAAGTGATCTGATTTTTCTCTTGTTTAAGAAGGTAAATTTATATATTATATTAAATAGTTAAACCAAGATAGAGAGCTTTGCAAGCTCTCTCCATCCACCCTTTGCATCCGAAGTCAGAGCATAATGCATGTAGGAATCAGCCCGGCTAGCTCAGTCGGTAGAGCATGAGACTCTTAATCTCAGGGTCGTGGGTTCGAGCCCCACGTTGGGCGAGATATGTAATTTTATGTCTCCTTTATTGAAAAAAATAAAAAAAGAAGGAAGGTGCTTACGTTTGGCCTAGGGAATCATAAAAGTCACCATATATTAGAGCAGATTGTATATTTGAAAAACATAGAAGGTGAAGAAACAGGAGTGTAGTTCTTTGGAAAAGTGTGTCAAGCAATTTAATTGTTGTAAGACGATTGAGGAATTCTTACAAAACATTTTAGTAGAGGGAGATTTTCAAATCTAACCATAAACCAGTGGACACAACCTAGCAGGGGAACATGTTAACAAAATGCTACCTTAGAATATAAGGAATTAAGTCATATTATTTCCATAAGAGCAATGAAGCCATTGTTTAAGAAGGCAACTTTATATGGTTCAGTGGAGCTAAATCTCACCTTCCAACATAAGCAACTAGGGTCTATGATCTCTTTCACCATCAGGCCAGGAGAAATGAAACAATCCAAAAGGGGTAGGTTTTCAATGCTAATCACATGTTACTGGACACAGTCTAACTGAATACAATCTAAATTAAACCCCACTGTCAGACAAGAGCTACTATGGCCCATCATTTCCTTCACCATTTCTAATTGTTTTACGACTCTAGAAATGCAGACTTGGAGACTTCTCGTTATGATCCAAAAAGGGGAGATTTTCAAATCTTATCACCTGGACAGAAACTAAGGGATTAAAATCAAAACTAGATCTCACTGTGGAACAAGAGCTACTATGGCCCATTATATCCTTCACTGTTTCTGATTGTTTTACGAGTCTAGGAATGCCAACCTGGAGACGTTTCATTACAGGGTGGATTGCTTGAATCTTATAGGGTAAAGTGATATGATTTTTCTCTTGTTTAAGAAGGTAAATTTTATATCATACATTAAGATAGAGAGCTTTGCGAGTTCCCTCTTTCCCTCTGTCCACCCTTTGCTTCCGCAAAGCTCTCTCGGAATGCAGACTTGAAGACTTTTCATTACAGGGTGAGTTCTATAGGGTAAAGTGATCTGATTTTTCTCTTGTTTAAGAAGGTAAATTTATATATTATATTAAATAGTTAAACCAAGATAGAGAGCTTTGCAAGCTCTCTCCATCCACCCTTTGCATCCGAAGTCAGAGCATAATGCATGTAGGAATCAGCCCGGCTAGCTCAGTCGGTAGAGCATGAGACTCTTAATCTCAGGGTCGTGGGTTCGAGCCCCACGTTGGGCGAGATATGTAATTTTATGTCTCCTTTATTGAAAAAATAAAAAAAGAAGGAAGGTGCTTACGTTTGGCCTAGGGAATCATAAAAGTCACCATATATTAGAGCAGATTGTATATTTGAAAAACATAGAAGGTGAAGAAACAGGAGTGTAGTTCTTTGGAAAAGTGTGTCAAGCAATTTAATTGTTGTAAGACGATTGAGGAATTCTTACAAAACATTTTAGTAGAGGGAGATTTTCAAATCTAACCATAAACCAGTGGACACAACCTAGCAGGGGAACATGTTAACAAAATGCTACCTTAGAATATAAGGAATTAAGTCATATTATTTCCATAAGAGCAATGAAGCCATTGTTTAAGAAGGCAACTTTATATGTTTCAGTGGATCTAAATCTCACCTTCCAACATAAGCATCTAGGGTCTATGATCTCTTTCACCATCAGGCCAGGAGAAATGAAACAATCCAAAAGGGGTAGGTTTTCAATGCTAATCACATGTTACTGGACACAGTCTAACTGAATACAATCTAAATTAAACCCCACTGTCAGACAAGAGCTACTATGGCCCATCATTTCCTTCACCATTTCTAATTGTTTTACGACTCTAGAAATGCAGACTTGGAGACTTCTCGTTATGATCCAAAAAGGGGAGTTTTTCAAATCTTATCACCTGGACAGAAACTAAGGGATTAAAATCAAAACTAGATCTCACTGTGGAACAAGAGCTACTATGGCCCATTATATCCTTCACTGTTTCTGATTGTTTTACGAGTCTAGGAATGCCAACCTGGAGACGTTTCATTACAGGTTGGATTGCTTGAATCTTATAGGGTAAAGTGATATGATTTTTCTCTTGTTTAAGAAGGTAAATTTTATATCATACATTAAGATAGAGAGCTTTGCGAGTTCCCTCTTTCCCTCTGTCCACCCTTTGCTTCCGCAAAGCTCTCTCGGAATGCAGACTTGAAGACTTTTCATTACAGGGTGAATTATACTCTTAATCTCAGGGTCGTGGGTTCGAGCCCCACGTTGGGCGAGATGTGTTAACAAATTGCTACCTTAGAATATAAGGAATTAAGTCATATTATTTCCATAAGAGCAATGAAGCCATTGTTTAAGAAGGCAACTTTATATGGTTCAGTGGAGCTAAATCTCACCTTCCAACATAAGCAACTAGGGTCTATGATCTCTTTCACCATCAGGCCAGGAGAAATGAAACAATCCAAAAGGGGTAGGTTTTCAATGCTAATCACATGTTACTGGACACAGTCTAACTGAATACAATCTAAATTAAACCCCACTGTCAGACAAGAGCTACTATGGCCCATCATTTCCTTCACCATTTCTAATTGTTTTACGACTCTAGAAATGCAGACTTGGAGACTTCTCGTTATGATCCACAAAGGGGAGATTTTCAAATCTTATCACCTGGACAGAAACTAAGGGATTAAAATCAAAACTAGATCTCACTGTGGAACAAGAGCTACTATGGCCCATTATATCCTTCACTGTTTCTGATTGTATTACGAGTCTAGGAATGCCAACCTGGAGACGTTTCATTACAGGGTGGATTGCTTGAATCTTATAGGGTAAAGTGATATGATTTTTCTCTTGTTTAAGAAGGTAAATTTTATATCATACATTAAGATAGAGAGCTTTGCGAGTTCCCTCTTTCCCTCTGTCCACCCTTTGCTTCCGCAAAGCTCTCTCGGAATGCAGACTTGAAGACTTTTCATTACAGGGTGAGTTCTATAGGGTAAAGTGATCTGATTTTTCTCTTGTTTAAGAAGGTAAATTTATATATTATATTAAATAGTTAAACCAAGATAGAGAGCTTTGCAAGCTCTCTCCATCCACCCTTTGCATCCGAAGTCAGAGCATAATGCATGTAGGAATCAGCCCGGCTAGCTCAGTCGGTAGAGCATGAGACTCTTAATCTCAGGGTCGTGGGTTCGAGCCCCACGTTGGGCGAGATATGTAATTTTATGTCTCCTTTATTGAAAAAAATAAAAAAAGAAGGAAGGTGCTTACGTTTGGCCTAGGGAATCATAAAAGTCACCATATATTAGAGCAGATTGTATATTTGAAAAACATAGAAGGTGAAGAAACAGGAGTGTAGTTCTTTGGAAAAGTGTGTCAAGCAATTTAATTGTTGTAAGACGATTGAGGAATTCTTACAAAACATTTTAGTAGAGGGAGATTTTCAAATCTAACCATAAACCAGTGGACACAACCTAGCAGGGGAACATGTTAACAAAATGCTACCTTAGAATATAAGGAATTAATTCATATTATTTCCATAAGAGCAATGAAGCCATTGTTTAAGAAGGCAACTTTATATGGTTCAGTGGAGCTAAATCTCACCTTCCAACATAAGCAACTAGGGTCTATGATCTCTTTCACCATCAGGCCAGGAGAAATGAAACAATCCAAAAGGGGTAGGTTTTCAATGCTAATCACATGTTACTGGACACAGTCTAACTGAATACAATCTAAATTAAACCCCACTGTCAGACAAGAGCTACTATGGCCCATCATTTCCTTCACCATTTCTAATTTTTTTACGACTCTAGAAATGCAGACTTGGAGACTTCTCGTTATGATCCAAAAAGGGGAGTTTTTCAAATCTTATCACCTGGACAGAAACTAAGGGATTAAAATCAAAACTAGATCTCACTGTGGAACAAGAGCTACTATGGCCCATTATATCCTTCACTGTTTCTGATTGTTTTACGAGTCTAGGAATGCCAACCTGGAGACGTTTCATTACAGGGTGGATTGCTTGAATCTTATAGGGTAAAGTGATATGATTTTTCTCTTGTTTAAGAAGGTAAATTTTATATCATACATTAAGATAGAGAGCTTTGCGAGTTCCCTCTTTCCCTCTGTCCACCCTTTGCTTCCGCAATGCTCTCTCGGAATGCAGACTTGAAGACTTTTCATTACAGGGTGAGTTCTATAGGGTAAAGTGATCTGATTTTTCTCTTGTTTAAGAAGGTAAATTTATATATTATATTAAATAGTTAAACCAAGATAGAGAGCTTTGCAAGCTCTCTCCATCCACCCTTTGCATCCGAAGTCAGAGCATAATGCATGTAGGAATCAGCCCGGCTAGCTCAGTCGGTAGAGCAAGAGACTCTTAATCTCAGGGTCGTGGGTTCGAGCCCCACGTTGGGCGATATATGTAATTTTATGTCTCCTTTATTGAAAAAAATAAAAAAAGAAGGAAGGTGCTTACGTTTGGCCTAGGGAATCATAAAAGTCACCATATATTAGAGCAGATTGTATATTTGAAAAACATAGAAGGTGAAGAAACAGGAGTGTAGTTCTTTGGAAAAGTGTGTCAAGCAATTTAATTGTTGTAAGACGATTGAGGAATTCTTACAAAACATTTTAGTAGAGGGAGATTTTCAAATCTAACCATAAATCAGTGGACACAACCTAGCAGGGGAACATGTTAGCAAAATGCTACCTTAGAATATAAGGAATTAAGTCATATTATTTCCATAAGAGCAATGAAGCCATTGTTTAAGAATGCAACTTTATATGTTTCAGTGGAGCTAAATCTCACCTTCCAACATAAGCAACTAGGGTCTATGATCTCTTTCACCATCAGGCCAGGAGAAATTAAACAATCCAAAAGGGGTAGGTTTTCAATGCTAATCACATGTTACTGGACACAGTCTAACTGAATACAATCTAAATTAAACCCCACTGTCAGACAAGAGCTACTATGGCCCATCATTTCCTTCACCATTTCTAATTGTTTTACGACTCTAGAAATGCAGACTTGGAGACTTCTCGTTATGATCCAAAAAGGGGAGTTTTTCAAATCTTATCACCTGGACAGAAACTAAGGGATTAAAATCAAAACTAGATCTCACTGTGGAACAAGAGCTACTATGGCCCATTATATCCTTCACTGTTTCTGATTGTTTTACGAGTCTAGGAATGCCAACCTGAGACGTTTCATTACAGGTTGGATTGCTTGAATCTTATAGGGTAAAGTGATATGATTTTTCTCTTGTTTAAGAAGGTAAATTTATATATTATATTAAATAGTTAAACCAAGATAGAGAGCTTTGCAAGCTCTCTCCATCCACCCTTTGCATCCGAAGTCAGAGCATAATGCATGTAGGAATCAGCCCGGCTAGCTCAGTCGGTAGAGCATGAGACTCTTAATCTCAGGGTCGTGGGTTCGAGCCCCACGTTGGGCGAGATATGTAATTTTATGTCTCCTTTATTGAAAAAAATAAAAAAAGAAGGAAGGTGCTTACGTTTGGCCTAGGGAATCATAAAAGTCACCATATATTAGAGCAGATTGTATATTTGAAAAACATAGAAGGTGAAGAAACAGGAGTGTAGTTCTTTGGAAAAGTGTGTCAAGCAATTTAATTGTTGTAAGACGATTGAGGAATTCTTACAAAACATTTTAGTAGAGGGAGATTTTCAAATCTAACCATAAACCAGTGGACACAACCTAGCAGGGGAACATGTTAACAAAATGCTACCTTAGAATATAAGGAATTAATTCATATTATTTCCATAAGAGCAATGAAGCCATTGTTTAAGAAGGCAACTTTATATGGTTCAGTGGAGCTAAATCTCACCTTCCAACATAAGCAACTAGGGTCTATGATCTCTTTCACCATCAGGCCAGGAGAAATTAAACAATCCAAAAGGGGTAGGTTTTCAATGCTAATCACATGTTACTGGACACAGTCTAACTGAATACAATCTAAATTAAACCCCACTGTCAGACAAGAGCTACTATGGCCCATCATTTCCTTCACCATTTCTAATTGTTTTACGACTCTAGAAATGCAGACTTGGAGACTTCTCGTTATGATCCAAAAAGGGGAGATTTTCAAATCTTATCACCTGGACAGAAACTAAGGGATTAAAATCAAAACTAGATCTCACTGTGGAACAAGAGCTACTATGGCCCATTATATCCTTCACTGTTTCTGATTGTTTTACGAGTCTAGGAATGCCAACCTGGAGACGTTTCATTACAGGGTGGATTGCTTGAATCTTATAGGGTAAAGTGATATGATTTTTCTCTTGTTTAAGAAGGTAAATTTTATATCATACATTAAGATAGAGAGCTTTGCGAGTTCCCTCTTTCCCTCTGTCCACCCTTTGCTTCCGCAATGCTCTCTCGGAATGCAGACTTGAAGACTTTTCATTACAGGGTGAGTTCTATAGGGTAAAGTGATCTGATTTTTCTCTTGTTTAAGAAGGTAAATTTATATATTATATTAAATAGTTAAACCAAGATAGAGAGCTTTGCAAGCTCTCTCCATCCACCCTTTGCATCCGAAGTCAGAGCATAATGCATGTAGGAATCAGCCCGGCTAGCTCAGTCGGTAGAGCAAGAGACTCTTAATCTCAGGGTCGTGGGTTCGAGCCCCACGTTGGGCGATATATGTAATTTTATGTCTCCTTTATTGAAAAAAATAAAAAAAGAAGGAAGGTGCTTACGTTTGGCCTAGGGAATCATAAAAGTCACCATATATTAGAGCAGATTGTATATTTGAAAAACATAGAAGGTGAAGAAACAGGAGTGTAGTTCTTTGGAAAAGTGTGTCAAGCAATTTAATTGTAGTAAGACGATTGAGGAATTCTTACAAAACATTTTAGTAGAGGGAGATTTTCAAATCTAACCATAAACCAGTGGACACAACCTAGCAGGGTAACATGTTAACAAAATGCTACCTTAGAATATAAGGAATTAATTCATATTATTTCCATAAGAGCAATGAAGCCATTGTTTAAGAAGGCAACTTTATATGGTTCAGTGGAGCTAAATCTCACCTTCCAACATAAGCAACTAGGGTCTATGATCTCTTTCACCATCAGGCCAGGAGAAATGAAACAATCCAAAAGGGGTAGGTTTTCAATGCTAATCACATGTTACTGGACACAGTCTAACTGAATACAATCTAAATTAAACCCCACTGTCAGACAAGAGCTACTATGGCCCATCATTTCCTTCACCATTTCTAATTGTTTTACGACTCTAGAAATGCAGACTTGGAGACTTCTCGTTATGATCCAAAAAGGGGAGATTTTCAAATCTTATCACCTGGACAGAAACTAAGGGATTAAAATCAAAACTAGATCTCACTGTGGAACAAGAGCTACTATGGCCCATTATATCCTTCACTGTTTCTGATTGTTTTACGAGTCTAGGAATGCCAACCTGGAGACGTTTCATTACAGGGTGGATTGCTTGAATCTTATAGGGTAAAGTGATATGATTTTTCTCTTGTTTAAGAAGGTAAATTTTATATCATACATTAAGATAGAGAGCTTTGCGAGTTCCCTCTTTCCCTCTGTCCACCCTTTGCTTCCGCAATGCTCTCTCGGAATGCAGACTTGAAGACTTTTCATTACAGGGTGAGTTCTATAGGGTAAAGTGATCTGATTTTTCTCTTGTTTAAGAAGGTAAATTTATATATTATATTAAATAGTTAAACCAAGATAGAGAGCTTTGCAAGCTCTCTCCATCCACCCTTTGCATCCGAAGTCAGAGCATAATGCATGTAGGAATCAGCCCGGCTAGCTCAGTCGGAAGAGCAAGAGACTCTTAATCTCAGGGTCGTGGGTTCGAGCCCCACGTTGGGCGATATATGTAATTTTATGTCTCCTTTATTGAAAAAAATAAAAAAAGAAGGAAGGTGCTTACGTTTGGCCTAGGGAATCATAAAAGTCACCATATATTAGAGCAGATTGTATATTTGAAAAACATAGAAGGTGAAGAAACAGGAGTGTAGTTCTTTGGAAAAGTGTGTCAAGCAATTTAATTGTTGTAAGACGATTGAGGAATTCTTACAAAACATTTTAGTAGAGGGAGATTTTCAAATCTAACCATAAATCAGTGGACACAACCTAGCAGGGGAACATGTTAGCAAAATGCTACCTTAGAATATAAGGAATTAAGTCATATTATTTCCATAAGAGCAATGAAGCCATTGTTTAAGAATGCAACTTTATATGTTTCAGTGGAGCTAAATCTCACCTTCCAACATAAGCAACTAGGGTCTATGATCTCTTTCACCATCAGGCCAGGAGAAATTAAACAATCCAAAAGGGGTAGGTTTTCAATGCTAATCACATGTTACTGGACACAGTCTAACTGAATACAATCTAAATTAAACCCCACTGTCAGACAAGAGCTACTATGGCCCATCATTTCCTTCACCATTTCTAATTGTTTTACGACTCTAGAAATGCAGACTTGGAGACTTCTCGTTATGATCCAAAAAGGGGAGATTTTCAAATCTTATCACCTGGACAGAAACTAAGGGATTAAAATCAAAACTAGATCTCACTGTGGAACAAGAGCTACTATGGCCCATTATATCCTTCACTGTTTCTGATTGTTTTACGAGTCTAGGAATGCCAACCTGGAGACGTTTCATTACAGGGTGGATTGCTTGAATCTTATAGGGTAAAGTGATATGATTTTTCTCTTGTTTAAGAAGGTAAATTTTATATCATACATTAAGATAGAGAGCTTTGCGAGTTCCCTCTTTCCCTCTGTCCACCCTTTGCTTCCGCAAAGCTCTCTCGGAATGCAGACTTGAAGACTTTTCATTACAGGGTGAGTTCTATAGGGTAAAGTGATCTGATTTTTCTCTTGTTTAAGAAGGTAAATTTATATATTATATTAAATAGTTAAACCAAGATAGAGAGCTTTGCAAGCTCTCTCCATCCACCCTTTGCATCCGAAGTCAGAGCATAATGCATGTAGGAATCAGCCCGGCTAGCTCAGTCGGTAGAGCATGAGACTCTTAATCTCAGGGTCGTGGGTTCGAGCCCCACGTTGGGCGAGATATGTAATTTTATGTCTCCTTTATTGAAAAAAATAAAAAAAGAAGGAAGGTGCTTACGTTTGGCCTAGGGAATCATAAAAGTCACCATATATTAGAGCAGATTGTATATTTGAAAAACATAGAAGGTGAAGAAACAGGAGTGTAGTTCTTTGGAAAAGTGTGTCAAGCAATTTAATTGTTGTAAGACGATTGAGGAATTCTTACAAAACATTTTAGTAGAGGGAGATTTTCAAATCTAACCATAAACCAGTGGACACAACCTAGCAGGGGAACATGTTAACAAAATGCTACCTTAGAATATAAGGAATTAATTCATATTATTTCCATAAGAGCAATGAAGCCATTGTTTAAGAAGGCAA
This sequence comes from Pelobates fuscus, assembly GCF_036172605.1. Taxonomy (NCBI): domain Eukaryota; kingdom Metazoa; phylum Chordata; class Amphibia; order Anura; family Pelobatidae; genus Pelobates; species Pelobates fuscus. The sequence goes on from NC_086318.1 coordinate 65,036,144, forward strand.
CTTTATATGGTTCAGTGGAGCTAAATCTCACCTTCCAACATAAGCAACTAGGGTCTATGATCTCTTTCACCATCAGGCCAGGAGAAATGAAACAATCCAAAAGGGGTAGGTTTTCAATGCTAATCACATGTTACTGGACACAGTCTAACTGAATACAATCTAAATTAAACCCCACTGTCAGACAAGAGCTACTATGGCCCATCATTTCCTTCACCATTTCTAATTGTTTTACGACTCTAGAAATGCAGACTTGGAGACTTCTCGTTATGATCCAAAAAGGGTAGTTTTTCAAATCTTATCACCTGGACAGAAACTAAGGAATTAAAATCAAAACTAGATCTCACTGTGGAACAAGAGCTACTATGGCCCATTATATCCTTCACTGTTTCTGATTGTTTTACGAGTCTAGGAATGCCAACCTGGAGACGTTTCATTACAGGGTGGATTGCTTGAATCTTATAGGGTAAAGTGATATGATTTTTCTCTTGTTTAAGAAGGTAAATTTTATATCATACATTAAGATAGAGAGCTTTGCGAGTTCCCTCTTTCCCTCTGTCCACCCTTTGCTTCCGCAATGCTCTCTCGGAATGCAGACTTGAAGACTTTTCATTACAGGGTGAGTTCTATAGGGTAAAGTGATCTGATTTTTCTCTTGTTTAAGAAGGTAAATTTATATATTATATTAAATAGTTAAACCAAGATAGAGAGCTTTGCAAGCTCTCTCCATCCACCCTTTGCATCCGAAGTCAGAGCATAATGCATGTAGGAATCAGCCCGGCTAGCTCAGTCGGTAGAGCAAGAGACTCTTAATCTCAGGGTCGTGGGTTCGAGCCCCACGTTGGGCGATATATGTAATTTTATGTCTCCTTTATTGAAAAAAATAAAAAAAGAAGGAAGGTGCTTACGTTTGGCCTAGGGAATCATAAAAGTCACCATATATTAGAGCAGATTGTATATTTGAAAAACATAGAAGGTGAAGAAACAGGAGTGTAGTTCTTTGGAAAAGTGTGTCAAGCAATTTAATTGTTGTAAGACGATTGAGGAATTCTTACAAAACATTTTAGTAGAGGGAGATTTTCAAATCTAACCATAAATCAGTGGACACAACCTAGCAGGGGAACATGTTAGCAAAATGCTACCTTAGAATATAAGGAATTAAGTCATATTATTTCCATAAGAGCAATGAAGCCATTGTTTAAGAATGCAACTTTATATGTTTCAGTGGAGCTAAATCTCACCTTCCAACATAAGCAACTAGGGTCTATGATCTCTTTCACCATCAGGCCAGGAGAAATTAAACAATCCAAAAGGGGTAGGTTTTCAATGCTAATCACATGTTACTGGACACAGTCTAACTGAATACAATCTAAATTAAACCCCACTGTCAGACAAGAGCTACTATGGCCCATCATTTCCTTCACCATTTCTAATTGTTTTACGACTCTAGAAATGCAGACTTGGAGACTTCTCGTTATGATCCAAAAAGGGGAGTTTTTCAAATCTTATCACCTGGACAGAAACTAAGGGATTAAAATCAAAACTAGATCTCACTGTGGAACAAGAGCTACTATGGCCCATTATATCCTTCACTGTTTCTGATTGTTTTACGAGTCTAGGAATGCCAACCTGAGACGTTTCATTACAGGTTGGATTGCTTGAATCTTATAGGGTAAAGTGATATGATTTTTCTCTTGTTTAAGAAGGTAAATTTTATATCATACATTAAGATAGAGAGCTTTGCGAGTTCCCTCTTTCCCTCTGTCCACCCTTTGCTTCCGCAAAGCTCTCTCGGAATGCAGACTTGAAGACTTTTCATTACAGGGTGAGTTCTATAGGGTAAAGTGATCTGATTTTTCTCTTGTTTAAGAAGGTAAATTTATATATTATATTAAATAGTTAAACCAAGATAGAGAGCTTTGCAAGCTCTCTCCATCCACCCTTTGCATCCGAAGTCAGAGCATAATGCATGTAGGAATCAGCCCGGCGAGCTCAGTCGGTAGAGCATGAGACTCTTAATCTCAGGGTCGTGGGTTCGAGCCCCACGTTGGGCGAGATATGTAATTTTATGTCTCCTTTATTGAAAAAAATAAAAAAAGAAGGAAGGTGCTTACGTTTGGCCTAGGGAATCATAAAAGTCACCATATATTAGAGCAGATTGTATATTTGAAAAACATAGAAGGTGAAGAAACAGGAGTGTAGTTCTTTGGAAAAGTGTGTCAAGCAATTTAATTGTTGTAAGACGATTGAGGAATTCTTACAAAACATTTTAGTAGAGGGAGATTTTCAAATCTAACCATAAACCAGTGGACACAACCTAGCAGGGGAACATGTTAACAAAATGCTACCTTAGAATATAAGGAATTAAGTCATATTATTTCCATAAGAGCAATGAAGCCATTGTTTAAGAAGGCAACTTTATATGGTTCAGTGGAGCTAAATCTCACCTTCCAACATAAGCAACTAGGGTCTATGATCTCTTTCACCATCAGGCCAGGAGAAATGAAACAATCCAAAAGGGGTAGGTTTTCAATGCTAATCACATGTTACTGGACACAGTCTAACTGAATACAATCTAAATTAAACCCCACTGTCAGACAAGAGCTACTATGGCCCATCATTTCCTTCACCATTTCTAATTGTTTTACGACTCTAGAAATGCAGACTTGGAGACTTCTCGTTATGATCCACAAAGGGGAGATTTTCAAATCTTATCACCTGGACAGAAACTAAGGGATTAAAATCAAAACTAGATCTCACTGTGGAACAAGAGCTACTATGGCCCATTATATCCTTCACTGTTTCTGATTGTATTACGAGTCTAGGAATGCCAACCTGGAGACGTTTCATTACAGGGTGGATTGCTTGAATCTTATAGGGTAAAGTGATATGATTTTTCTCTTGTTTAAGAAGGTAAATTTTATATCATACATTAAGATAGAGAGCTTTGCGAGTTCCCTCTTTCCCTCTGTCCACCCTTTGCTTCCGCAAAGCTCTCTCGGAATGCAGACTTGAAGACTTTTCATTACAGGGTGAGTTCTATAGGGTAAAGTGATCTGATTTTTCTCTTGTTTAAGAAGGTAAATTTATATATTATATTAAATAGTTAAACCAAGATAGAGAGCTTTGCAAGCTCTCTCCATCCACCCTTTGCATCCGAAGTCAGAGCATAATGCATGTAGGAATCAGCCCGGCTAGCTCAGTCGGTAGAGCATGAGACTCTTAATCTCAGGGTCGTGGGTTCGAGCCCCACGTTGGGCGAGATATGTAGTTTTATGTCTCCTTTATTGAAAAAAATAAAAAAAGAAGGAAGGTGCTTACGTTTGGCCTAGGGAATCATAAAAGTCACCATATATTAGAGCAGATTGTATATTTGAAAAACATAGAAGGTGAAGAAACAGGAGTGTAGTTCTTTGGAAAAGTGTGTCAAGCAATTTAATTGTTGTAAGACGATTGAGGAATTCTTACAAAACATTTTAGTAGAGGGAGATTTTCAAATCTAACCATAAACCAGTGGACACAACATAGCAGGGGAACATGTTAACAAAATGCTACCTTAGAATATAAGGAATTAAGTCATATTATTTCCATAAGAGCAATGAAGCCATTGTTTAAGAAGGCAACTTTATATGGTTCAGTGGAGCTAAATCTCACCTTCCAACATAAGCAACTAGGGTCTATGATCTCTTTCACCATCAGGCCAGGAGAAATGAAACAATCCAAAAGGGGTAGGTTTTCAATGCTAATCACATGTTACTGGACACAGTCTAACTGAATACAATCTAAATTAAACCCCACTGTCAGACAAGAGCTACTATGGCCCATCATTTCCTTCACCATTTCTAATTGTTTTACGACTCTAGAAATGCAGACTTGGAGACTTCTCGTTATGATCCAAAAAGGGGAGATTTTCAAATCTTATCACCTGGACAGAAACTAAGGGATTAAAATCAAAACTAGATCTCACTGTGGAACAAGAGCTACTATGGCCCATTATATCCTTCACTGTTTCTGATTGTTTTACGAGTCTAGGAATGCCAACCTGGAGACGTTTCATTACAGGGTGGATTGCTTGAATATTATAGGGTAAAGTGATATGATTTTTCTCTTGTTTAAGAAGGTAAATTTTATATCATACATTAAGATAGAGAGCTTTGCGAGTTCCCTCTTTCCCTCTGTCCACCCTTTGCTTCCGCAAAGCTCTCTCGGAATGCAGACTTGAAGACTTTTCATTACAGGGTGAGTTCTATAGGGTAAAGTGATCTGATTTTTCTCTTGTTTAAGAAGGTAAATTTATATATTATATTAAATAGTTAAACCAAGATAGAGAGCTTTGCAAGCTCTCTCCATCCACCCTTTGCATCCGAAGTCAGAGCATAATGCATGTAGGAATCAGCCCGGCTAGCTCAGTCGGTAGAGCATGAGACTCTTAATCTCAGGGTCGTGGGTTCGAGCCCCACGTTGGGCGAGATATGTAGTTTTATGTCTCCTTTATTGAAAAAAATAAAAAAAGAAGGAAGGTGCTTACGTTTGGCCTAGGGAATCATAAAAGTCACCATATATTAGAGCAGATTGTATATTTGAAAAACATAGAAGGTGAAGAAACAGGAGTGTAGTTCTTTGGAAAAGTGTGTCAAGCAATTTAATTGTTGTAAGACGATTGAGGAATTCTTACAAAACATTTTAGTAGAGGGAGATTTTCAAATCTAACCATAAACCAGTGGACACAACCTAGCAGGGGAACATGTTAACAAAATGCTACCTTAGAATATAAGGAATTAAGTCATATTATTTCCATAAGAGCAATGAAGCCATTGTTTAAGAATGCAACTTTATATGGTTCAGTGGAGCTAAATCTCACCTTCCAACATAAGCAACTAGGGTCTATGATCTCTTTCACCATCAGGCCAGGAGAAATGAAACAATCCAAAAGGGGTAGGTTTTCAATGCTAATCACATGTTACTGGACACAGTCTAACTGAATACAATCTAAATTAAACCCCACTGTCAGACAAGAGCTACTATGGCCCATCATTTCCTTCACCATTTCTAATTGTTTTACGACTCTAGAAATGCAGACTTGGAGACTTCTCGTTATGATCCAAAAAGGGGAGATTTTCAAATCTTATCACCTGGACAGAAACTAAGGGATTAAAATCAAAACTAGATCTCACTGTGGAACAAGAGCTACTATGGCCCATTATATCCTTCACTGTTTCTGATTGTTTTACGAGTCTAGGAATGCCAACCTGGAGACGTTTCATTACAGGGTGGATTGCTTGAATCTTATAGGGTAAAGTGATATGATTTTTCTCTTGTTTAAGAAGGTAAATTTTATATCATACATTAAGATAGAGAGCTTTGCGAGTTCCCTCTTTCCCTCTGTCCACCCTTTGCTTCCGCAAAGCTCTCTCGGAATGCAGACTTGAAGACTTTTCATTACAGGGTGAGTTCTATAGGGTAAAGTGATCTGATTTTTCTCTTGTTTAAGAAGGTAAATTTATATATTATATTAAATAGTTAAACCAAGATAGAGAGCTTTGCAAGCTCTCTCCATCCACCCTTTGCATCCGAAGTCAGAGCATAATGCATGTAGGAATCAGCCCGGCTAGCTCAGTCGGTAGAGCATGAGACTCTTAATCTCAGGGTCGTGGGTTCGAGCCCCACGTTGGGCGAGATATGTAATTTTATGTCTCCTTTATTGAAAAAAATAAAAAAAGAAGGAAGGTGCTTACGTTTGGCCTAGGGAATCATAAAAGTCACCATATATTAGAGCAGATTGTATATTTGAAAAACATAGAAGGTGAAGAAACAGGAGTGTAGTTCTTTGGAAAAGTGTGTCAAGCAATTTAATTGTTGTAAGACGATTGAGGAATTCTTACAAAACATTTTAGTAGAGGGAGATTTTCAAATCTAACCATAAACCAGTGGACACAACCTAGCAGGGGAACATGTTAACAAAATGCTACCTTAGAATATAAGGAATTAAGTCATATTATTTCCATAAGAGCAATGAAGCCATTGTTTAAGAAGGCAACTTTATATGGTTCAGTGGAGCTAAATCTCACCTTCCAACATAAGCAACTAGGGTCTATGATCTCTTTCACCATCAGGCCAGGAGAAATGAAACAATCCAAAAGGGGTAGGTTTTCAATGCTAATCACATGTTACTGGACACAGTCTAACTGAATACAATCTAAATTAAACCCCACTGTCAGACAAGAGCTACTATGGCCCATCATTTCCTTCACCATTTCTAATTGTTTTACGACTCTAGAAATGCAGACTTGGAGACTTCTCGTTATGATCTAAAAAGGGGAGATTTTCAAATCTTATCACCTGGACAGAAACTAAGGGATTAAAATCAAAACTAGATCTCACTGTGGAACAAGAGCTACTATGGCCCATTATATCCTTCACTGTTTCTGATTGTTTTACGAGTCTAGGAATGCCAACCTGGAGACGTTTCATTACAGGGTGGATTGCTTGAATCTTATAGGGTAAAGTGATATGATTTTTCTCTTGTTTAAGAAGGTAAATTTTATATCATACATTAAGATAGAGAGCTTTGCGAGTTCCCTCTTTCCCTCTGTCCACCCTTTGCTTCCGCAAAGCTCTCTCGGAATGCAGACTTGAAGACTTTTCATTACAGGGTGAGTTCTATAGGGTAAAGTGATCTGATTTTTCTCTTGTTTAAGAAGGTAAATTTATATATTATATTAAATAGTTAAACCAAGATAGAGAGCTTTGCAAGCTCTCTCCATCCACCCTTTGCATCCGAAGTCAGAGCATAATGCTTGTAGGAATCAGCCCAGCTAGCTCAGTCGGTAGAGCATGAGACTCTTAATCTCAGGGTCGTGGGTTCGAGCCCCACGTTGGGCGAGATATGTAATTTTATGTCTCCTTTATTGAAAAAAATAAAAAAAGAAGGAAGGTGCTTACGTTTGGCCTAGGGAATCATAAAAGTCACCATATATTAGAGCAGATTGTATATTTGAAAAACATAGAAGGTGAAGAAACAGGAATGTAGTTCTTTGGAAAAGTGTGTCAAGCAATTTAATTGTTGTAAGACGATTGAGGAATTCTTACAAAACATTTTAGTAGAGGGAGATTTTCAAATCTAACCATAAACCAGTGGACACAACCTAGCAGGGGAACATGTTAACAAAATGCTACCTTAGAATATAAGGAATTAAGTCATATTATTTCCATAAGAGCAATGAAGCCATTGTTTAAGAATGCAACTTTATATGTTTCAGTGGAGCTAAATCTCACCTTCCAACATAAGCAACTAGGGTCTATGATCTCTTTCACCATCAGGCCAGGAGAAATGAAACAATCCAAAAGGGGTAGGTTTTCAATGCTAATCACATGTTACTGGACACAGTCTAACTGAATACAATCTAAATTAAACCCCACTGTCAGACAAGAGCTACTATGGCCCATCATTTCCTTCACCATTTCTAATTGTTTTACGACTCTAGAAATGCAGACTTGGAGACTTCTCGTTATGATCCACAAAGGGGAGATTTTCAAATCTTATCACCTGGACAGAAACTAAGGGATTAAAATCAAAACTAGATCTCACTGTGGAACAAGAGCTACTATGGCCCATTATATCCTTCACTGTTTCTGATTGTATTACGAGTCTAGGAATGCCAACCTGGAGACGTTTCATTACAGGGTGGATTGCTTGAATCTTATAGGGTAAAGTGATATGATTTTTCTCTTGTTTAAGAAGGTAAATTTTATATCATACATTAAGATAGAGAGCTTTGCGAGTTCCCTCTTTCCCTCTGTCCACCCTTTGCTTCCGCAAAGCTCTCTCGAAATGCAGACTTGAAGACTTTTCATTACAGGGTGAGTTCTATAGGGTAAAGTGATCTGATTTTTCTCTTGTTTAAGAAGGTAAATTTATATATTATATTAAATAGTTAAACCAAGATAGAGAGCTTTGCAAGCTCTCTCCATCCACCCTTTGCATCCGAAGTCAGAGCATAATGCATGTAGGAATCAGCCCGGCTAGCTCAGTCGGTAGAGCATGAGACTCTTAATCTCAGGGTCGTGGGTTCGAGCCCCACGTTGGGCGAGATATGTAATTTTATGTCTCCTTTATTGAAAAAAATAAAAAAAGAAGGAAGGTGCTTACGTTTGGCCTAGGGAATCATAAAAGTCACCATATATTAGAGCAGATTGTATATTTGAAAAACATAGAAGGTGAAGAAACAGGAGTGTAGTTCTTTGGAAAAGTGTGTCAAGCAATTTAATTGTTGTAAGACGATTGAGGAATTCTTACAAAACATTTTAGTAGAGGGAGATTTTCAAATCTAACCATAAACCAGTGGACACAACCTAGCAGGGGAACATGTTAACAAAATGCTACCTTAGAATATAAGGAATTAAGTCATATTATTTCCATAAGAGCAATGAAGCCATTGTTTAAGAAGGCAATTTTATATGGTTCAGTGGAGCTAAATCTCACCTTCCAACATAAGCAACTAGGGTCTATGATCTCTTTCACCATCAGGCCAGGAGAAATGAAACAATCCAAAAGGGGTAGGTTTTCAATGCTAATCACATGTTACTGGACACAGTCTAACTGAATACAATCTAAATTAAACCCCACTGTCAGACAAGAGCTACTATGGCCCATCATTTCCTTCACCATTTCTAATTGTTTTACGACTCTAGAAATGCAGACTTGGAGACTTCTCGTTATGATCCAAAAAGGGGAGATTTTCAAATCTTATCACCTGGACAGAAACTAAGGGATTAAAATCAAAACTAGATCTCACTGTGGAACAAGAGCTACTATGGCCCATTATATCCTTCACTGTTTCTGATTGTTTTACGAGTCTAGGAATGCCAACCTGGAGACGTTTCATTACAGGGTGGATTGCTTGAATCTTATAGGGTAAAGTGATATGATTTTTCTCTTGTTTAAGAAGGTAAATTTTATAACATACATTAAGATAGAGAGCTTTGCGAGTTCCCTCTTTCCCTCTGTCCACCCTTTGCTTCCGCAAAGCTCTCTCGGAATGCAGACTTGAAGACTTTTCATTACAGGGTGAATTATACTCTTAATCTCAGGGTCGTGGGTTCGAGCCCCAAGTTGGGCGAGATGTGTTAACAAATTGCTACCTTAGAATATAAGGAATTAAGTCATATTATTTCCATAAGAGCAATGAAGCCATTGTTTAAGAAGGCAACTTTATATGGTTCAGTGGAGCTAAATCTCACCTTCCAACATAAGCAACTAGGGTCTATGATTTCTTTCACCATCAGGCCAGGAGAAATTAAACAATCCAAAAGGGGTAGGTTTTCAATGCTAATCACATGTTACTGGACACAGTCTAACTGAATACAATCTAAATTAAACCCCACTGTCAGACAAGAGCTACTATGGCCCATCATTTCCTTCACCATTTCTAATTGTTTTACGACTCTAGAAATGCAGACTTGGAGACTTCTCGTTATGATCCAAAAAGGGGAGATTTTCAAATCTTATCACCTGGACAGAAACTAAGGGATTAAAATCAAAACTAGATCTCACTGTGGAACAAGAGCTACTATGGCCCATTATATCCTTCACTGTTTCTGATTGTTTTACGAGTCTAGGAATGCCAACCTGGAGACGTTTCATTACAGGGTGGATTGCTTGAATCTTATAGGGTAAAGTGATATGATTTTTCTCTTGTTTAAGAAGGTAAATTTTATATCATACATTAAGATAGAGAGCTTTGCGAGTTCCCTCTTTCCCTCTGTCCACCCTTTGCTTCCGCAAAGCTCTCTCGGAATGCAGACTTGAAGACTTTTCATTACAGGGTGAGTTCTATAGGGTAAAGTGATCTGATTTTTCTCTTGTTTAAGAAGGTAAATTTATATATTATATTAAATAGTTAAACCAAGATAGAGAGCTTTGCAAGCTCTCTCCATCCACCCTTTGCATCCGAAGTCAGAGCATAATACATGTAGGAATCAGCCCGGCTAGCTCAGTCGGTAGAGCATGAGACTCTTAATCTCAGGGTCGTGGGTTCGAGCCCCACGTTGGGCGAGATATGTAATTTTATGTCTCCTTTATTGAAAAAAATAAAAAAAGAAGGAAGGTTCTTACGTTTGGCCTAGGGAATCATAAAAGTCACCATATATAAGAGCAGATTGTATATTTGAAAAACATAGAAGGTGAAGAAACAGGAGTGTAGTTCTTTGGAAAAGTGTGTCAAGCAATTTAATTGTTGTAAGACGATTGAGGAATTCTTACAAAACATTTTAGTAGAGGGAGATTTTCAAATCTAACCATAAATCAGTGGACACAACCTAGCAGGGGAACATGTTAACAAAATGCTACCTTAGAATATAAGGAATTAAGTCATATTATTTCCATAAGAGCAATGAAGCCATTGTTTAAGAATGCAACTTTATATGTTTCAGTGGAGCTAAATCTCACCTTCCAACATAAGCAACTAGGGTCTATGATCTCTTTCACCATCAGGCCAGGAGAAATTAAACAATCCAAAAGGGGTAGGTTTTCAATGCTAATCACATGTTACTGGACACAGTCTAACTGAATACAATCTAAATTAAACCCCACTGTCAGACAAGAGCTACTATGGCCCATCATTTCCTTCACCATTTCTAATTGTTTTACGACTCTAGAAATGCAGACTTGGAGACTTCTCGTTATGATCCAAAAAGGGGAGTTTTTCAAATCTTATCACCTGGACAGAAACTAAGGGATTAAAATCAAAACTAGATCTCACTGTGGAACAAGAGCTACTATGGCCCATTATATCCTTCACTGTTTCTGATTGTTTTACGAGTCTAGGAATGCCAACCTGAGACGTTTCATTACAGGTTGGATTGCTTGAATCTTATAGGGTAAAGTGATATGATTTTTCTCTTGTTTAAGAAGGTAAATTTTATATCATACATTAAGATAGAGAGCTTTGCGAGTTCCCTCTTTCCCTCTGTCCACCCTTTGCTTCCGCAAAGCTCTCTCGGAATGCAGACTTGAAGACTTTTCATTACAGGGTGAATTATACTCTTAATCTCAGGGTCGTGGGTTCGAGCCCCACGTTGGGCGAGATGTGTTAACAAATTGCTACCTTAGAATATAAGGAATTAAGTCATATTATTTCCATAAGAGCAATGAAGCCATTGTTTAAGAAGGCAACTTTATATGGTTCAGTGGAGCTAAATCTCACCTTCCAACATAAGCAACTAGGGTCTATGATCTCTTTCACCATCAGGCCAGGAGAAATGAAACAATCCAAAAGGGGTAGGTTTTCAATGCTAATCACATGTTACTGGACACAGTCTAACTGAATACAATCTAAATTAAACCCCACTGTCAGACAAGAGCTACTATGGCCCATCATTTCCTTCACCATTTCTAATTGTTTTACGACTCTAGAAATGCAGACTTGGAGACTTCTCGTTATGATCCAAAAAGGGGAGATTTTCAAATCTTATCACCTGGACAGAAACTAAGGGATTAAAATCAAAACTAGATCTCACTGTGGAACAAGAGCTACTATGGCCCATTATATCCTTCACTGTTTCTGATTGTTTTACGAGTCTAGGAATGCCAACCTGGAGACGTTTCATTACAGGGTGGATTGCTTGAATCTTATAGGGTAAAGTGATATGATTTTTCTCTTGTTTAAGAAGGTAAATTTTATATCATACATTAAGATAGAGAGCTTTGCGAGTTCCCTCTTTCCCTCTGTCCACCCTTTGCTTCCGCAAAGCTCTCTCGGAATGCAGACTTGAAGACTTTTCATTACAGGGTGAGTTCTATAGGGTAAAGTGATCTGATTTTTCTCTTGTTTAAGAAGGTAAATTTATATATTATATTAAATAGTTAAACCAAGATAGAGAGCTTTGCAAGCTCTCTCCATCCACCCTTTGCATCCGAAGTCAGAGCATAATGCATGTAGGAATCAGCCCGGCGAGCTCAGTCGGTAGAGCATGAGACTCTTAATCTCAGGGTCGTGGGTTCGAGCCCCACGTTGGGCGAGATATGTAATTTTATGTCTCCTTTATTGAAAAAAATAAAAAAAGAAGGAAGGTGCTTACGTTTGGACTAGGGAATCATAAAAGTCACCATATATTAGAGCAGATTGTATATTTGAAAAACATAGAAGGTGAAGAAACAGGAGTGTAGTTCTTTGGAAAAGTGTGTCAAGCAATTTAATTGTTGTAAGACGATTGAGGAATTCTTACAAAACATTTTAGTAGAGGGAGATTTTCAAATCTAACCATAAACCAGTGGACACAACCTAGCAGGGGAACATGTTAACAAAATGCTACCTTAGAATATAAGGAATTAAGTCATATTATTTCCATAAGAGCAATGAAGCCATTGTTTAAGAAGGCAACTTTATATGGTTCAGTGGAGCTAAATCTCACCTTCCAACATAAGCAACTAGGGTCTATGATCTCTTTCACCATCAGGCCAGGAGAAATGAAACAATCCAAAAGGGGTAGGTTTTCAATGCTAATCACATGTTACTGGACACAGTCTAACTGAATACAATCTAAATTAAACCCCACTGTCAGACAAGAGCTACTATGGCCCATCATTTCCTTCACCATTTCTAATTGTTTTACGACTCTAGAAATGCAGACTTGGAGACTTCTCGTTATGATCCACAAAGGGGAGATTTTCAAATCTTATCACCTGGACAGAAACTAAGGGATTAAAATCAAAACTAGATCTCACTGTGGAACAAGAGCTACTATGGCCCATTATATCCTTCACTGTTTCTGATTGTATTACGAGTCTAGGAATGCCAACCTGGAGACGTTTCATTACAGGGTGGATTGCTTGAATCTTATAGGGTAAAGTGATATGATTTTTCTCTTGTTTAAGAAGGTAAATTTTATATCATACATTAAGATAGAGAGCTTTGCGAGTTCCCTCTTTCCCTCTGTCCACCCTTTGCTTCCGCAAAGCTCTCTCGGAATGCAGACTTGAAGACTTTTCATTACAGGGTGAGTTCTATAGGGTAAAGTGATCTGATTTTTCTCTTGTTTAAGAAGGTAAATTTATATATTATATTAAATAGTTAAACCAAGATAGAGAGCTTTGCAAGCTCTCTCCATCCACCCTTTGCATCCGAAGTCAGAGCATAATGCATGTAGGAATCAGCCCGGCTAGCTCAGTCGGTAGAGCATGAGACTCTTAATCTCAGGGTCGTGGGTTCGAGCCCCACGTTGAGCGAGATATGTAGTTTTATGTCTCCTTTATTGAAAAAAATAAAAAAAGAAGGAAGGTGCTTACGTTTGGCCTAGGGAATCATAAAAGTCACCATATATTAGAGCAGATTGTATATTTGAAAAACATAGAAGGTGAAGAAACAGGAGTGTAGTTCTTTGGAAAAGTGTGTCAAGCAATTTAATTGTTGTAAGACGATTGAGGAATTCTTACAAAACATTTTAGTAGAGGGAGATTTTCAAATCTAACCATAAACCAGTGGACACAACCTAGCAGGGGAACATGTTAACAAAATGCTACCTTAGAATATAAGGAATTAAGTCATATTATTTCCATAAGAGCAATGAAGCCATTGTTTAAGAATGCAACTTTATATGTTTCAGTGGAGCTAAATCTCACCTTCCAACATAAGCAACTAGGGTCTATGATCTCTTTCACCATCAGGCCAGGAGAAATGAAACAATCCAAAAGGGGTAGGTTTTCAATGCTAATCACATGTTACTGGACACAGTCTAACTGAATACAATCTAAATTAAACCCCACTGTCAGACAAGAGCTACTATGGCCCATCATTTCCTTCACCATTTCTAATTGTTTTACGACTCTAGAAATGCAGACTTGGAGACTTCTCGTTATGATCCACAAAGGGGAGATTTTCAAATCTTATCACCTGGACAGAAACTAAGGGATTAAAATCAAAACTAGATCTCACTGTGGAACAAGAGCTACTATGGCCCATTATATCCTTCACTGTTTCTGATTGTATTACGAGTCTAGGAATGCCAACCTGGAGACGTTTCATTACAGGGTGGATTGCTTGAATCTTATAGGGTAAAGTGATATGATTTTTCTCTTGTTTAAGAAGGTAAATTTTATATCATACATTAAGATAGAGAGCTTTGCGAGTTCCCTCTTTCCCTCTGTCCACCCTTTGCTTCCGCAAAGCTCTCTCGAAATGCAGACTTGAAGACTTTTCATTACAGGGTGAGTTCTATAGGGTAAAGTGATCTGATTTTTCTCTTGTTTAAGAAGGTAAATTTATATATTATATTAAATAGTTAAACCAAGATAGAGAGCTTTGCAAGCTCTCTCCATCCACCCTTTGCATCCGAAGTCAGAGCATAATGCATGTAGGAATCAGCCCGGCTAGCTCAGTCGGTAGAGCATGAAACTCTTAATCTCAGGGTCGTGGGTTCGAGCCCCACGTTGAGCGAGATATGTAGTTTTATGTCTCCTTTATTGAAAAAAATAAAAAAAGAAGGAAGGTGCTTACGTTTGGCCTAGGGAATCATAAAAGTCACCATATATTAGAGCAGATTGTATATTTGAAAAACATAGAAGGTGAAGAAACAGGAGTGTAGTTCTTTGGAAAAGTGTGTCAAGCAATTTAATTGTTGTAAGACGATTGAGGAATTCTTACAAAACATTTTAGTAGAGGGAGATTTTCAAATCTAACCATAAACCAGTGGACACAACCTAGCAGGGGAACATGTTAACAAAATGCTACCTTAGAATATAAGGAATTAAGTCATATTATTTCCATAAGAGCAATGAAGCCATTGTTTAAGAAGGCAACTTTATATGGTTCAGTGGAGCTAAATCTCACCTTCCAACATAAGCAACTAGGGTCTATGATCTCTTTCACCATCAGGCCAGGAGAAATGAAACAATCCAAAAGGGGTAGGTTTTCAATGCTAATCACATGTTACTGGACACAGTCTAACTGAATACAATCTAAATTAAACCCCACTGTCAGACAAGAGCTACTATGGCCCATCATTTCCTTCACCATTTCTAATTGTTTTACGACTCTAGAAATGCAGACTTGGAGACTTCTCGTTATGATCCACAAAGGGGAGATTTTCAAATCTTATCACCTGGACAGAAACTAAGGGATTAAAATCAAAACTAGATCTCACTGTGGAACAAGAGCTACTATGGCCCATTATATCCTTCACTGTTTCTGATTGTATTACGAGTCTAGGAATGCCAACCTGGAGACGTTTCATTACAGGGTGGATTGATTGAATCTTATAGGGTAAAGTGATATGATTTTTCTCTTGTTTAAGAAGGTAAATTTTATATCATACATTAAGATAGAGAGCTTTGCGAGTTCCCTCTTTCCCTCTGTCCACCCTTTGCTTCCGCAAAGCTCTCTCGGAATGCAGACTTGAAGACTTTTCATTACAGGGTGAGTTCTATAGGGTAAAGTGATCTGATTTTTCTCTTGTTTAAGAAGGTAAATTTATATATTATATTAAATAGTTAAACCAAGATAGAGAGCTTTGCAAGCTCTCTCCATCCACCCTTTGCATCCGAAGTCAGAGCATAATGCATGTAGGAATCAGCCCGGCGAGCTCAGTCGGTAGAGCATGAGACTCTTAATCTCAGGGTCGTGGGTTCGAGCCCCACGTTGGGCGAGATATGTAATTTTATGTCTCCTTTATTGAAAAAAATAAAAAAAGAAGGAAGGTGCTTACGTTTGGCCTAGGGAATCATAAAAGTCACCATATATTAGAGCAGATTGTATATTTGAAAAACATAGAAGGTGAAGAAACAGGAGTGTAGTTCTTTGGAAAAGTGTGTCAAGCAATTTAATTGTTGTAAGACGATTGAGGAATTCTTACAAAACATTTTAGTAGAGGGAGATTTTCAAATCTAACCATAAACCAGTGGACACAACCTAGCAGGGGAACATGTTAACAAAATGCTACCTTAGAATATAAGGAATTAAGTCATATTATTTCCATAAGAGCAATGAAGCCATTGTTTAAGAAGGCAACTTTATATGGTTCAGTGGAGCTAAATCTCACCTTCCAACATAAGCAACTAGGGTCTATGATCTCTTTCACCATCAGGCCAGGAGAAATGAAACAATCCAAAAGGGGTAGGTTTTCAATGCTAATCACATGTTACTGGACACAGTCTAACTGAATACAATCTAAATTAAACCCCACTGTCAGACAAGAGCTACTATGGCCCATCATTTCCTTCACCATTTCTAATTGTTTTACGACTCTAGAAATGCAGACTTGGAGACTTCTCGTTATGATCCACAAAGGGGAGATTTTCAAATCTTATCACCTGGACAGAAACTAAGGGATTAAAATCAAAACTAGATCTCACTGTGGAACAAGAGCTACTATGGCCCATTATATCCTTCACTGTTTCTGATTGTATTACGAGTCTAGGAATGCCAACCTGGAGACGTTTCATTACAGGGTGGATTGCTTGAATCTTATAGGGTAAAGTGATATGATTTTTCTCTTGTTTAAGAAGGTAAATTTTATATCATACATTAAGATAGAGAGCTTTGCGAGTTCCCTCTTTCCCTCTGTCCACCCTTTGCTTCCGCAAAGCTCTCTCGGAATGCAGACTTGAAGACTTTTCATTACAGGGTGAGTTCTATAGGGTAAAGTGATCTGATTTTTCTCTTGTTTAAGAAGGTAAATTTATATATTATATTAAATAGTTAAACCAAGATAGAGAGCTTTGCAAGCTCTCTCCATCCACCCTTTGCATCCGAAGTCAGAGCATAATGCATGTAGGAATCAGCCCGGCTAGCTCAGTCGGTAGAGCATGAGACTCTTAATCTCAGGGTCGTGGGTTCGAGCCCCACGTTGAGCGAGATATGTAGTTTTATGTCTCCTTTATTGAAAAAAATAAAAAAAGAAGGAAGGTGCTTACGTTTGGCCTAGGGAATCATAAAAGTCACCATATATTAGAGCAGATTGTATATTTGAAAAACATAGAAGGTGAAGAAACAGGAGTGTAGTTCTTTGGAAAAGTGTGTCAAGCAATTTAATTGTTGTAAGACGATTGAGGAATTCTTACAAAACATTTTAGTAGAGGGAGATTTTCAAATCTAACCATAAACCAGTGGACACAACATAGCAGGGGAACATGTTAACAAAATGCTACCTTAGAATATAAGGAATTAAGTCATATTATTTCCATAAGAGCAATGAAGCCATTGTTTAAGAAGGCAACTTTATATGGTTCAGTGGAGCTAAATCTCACCTTCCAACATAAGCAACTAGGGTCTATGATCTCTTTCACCATCAGGCCAGGAGAAATGAAACAATCCAAAAGGGGTAGGTTTTCAATGCTAATCACATGTTACTGGACACAGTCTAACTGAATACAATCTAAATTAAACCCCACTGTCAGACAAGAGCTACTATGGCCCATCATTTCCTTCACCATTTCTAATTGTTTTACGACTCTAGAAATGCAGACTTGGAGACTTCTCGTTATGATCCAAAAAGGGGAGATTTTCAAATCTTATCACCTGGACAGAAACTAAGGGATTAAAATCAAAACTAGATCTCACTGTGGAACAAGAGCTACTATGCCCCATTATATCCTTCACTGTTTCTGATTGTTTTACGAGTCTAGGAATGCCAACCTGGAGACGTTTCATTACAGGGTGGATTGCTTGAATATTATAGGGTAAAGTGATATGATTTTTCTCTTGTTTAAGAAGGTAAATTTTATATCATACATTAAGATAGAGAGCTTTGCGAGTTCCCTCTTTCCCTCTGTCCACCCTTTGCTTCCGCAAAGCTCTCTCGGAATGCAGACTTGAAGACTTTTCATTACAGGGTGAGTTCTATAGGGTAAAGTGATCTGATTTTTCTCTTGTTTAAGAAGGTAAATTTATATATTATATTAAATAGTTAAACCAAGATAGAGAGCTTTGCAAGCTCTCTCCATCCACCCTTTGCATCCGAAGTCAGAGCATAATGCATGTAGGAATCAGCCCGGCTAGCTCAGTCGGTAGAGCATGAGACTCTTAATCTCAGGGTCGTGGGTTCGAGCCCCACGTTGGGCGAGATATGTAGTTTTATGTCTCCTTTATTGAAAAAAATAAAAAAAGAAGGAAGGTGCTTACGTTTGGCCTAGGGAATCATAAAAGTCACCATATATTAGAGCAGATTGTATATTTGAAAAACATAGAAGGTGAAGAAACAGGAGTGTAGTTCTTTGGAAAAGTGTGTCAAGCAATTTAATTGTTGTAAGACGATTGAGGAATTCTTACAAAACATTTTAGTAGAGGGAGATTTTCAAATCTAACCATAAACCAGTGGACACAACCTAGCAGGGGAACATGTTAACAAAATGCTACCTTAGAATATAAGGAATTAAGTCATATTATTTCCATAAGAGCAATGAAGCCATTGTTTAAGAATGCAACTTTATATGGTTCAGTGGAGCTAAATCTCACCTTCCAACATAAGCAACTAGGGTCTATGATCTCTTTCACCATCAGGCCAGGAGAAATGAAACAATCCAAAAGGGGTAGGTTTTCAATGCTAATCACATGTTACTGGACACAGTCTAACTGAATACAATCTAAATTAAACCCCACTGTCAGACAAGAGCTACTATGGCCCATCATTTCCTTCACCATTTCTAATTGTTTTACGACTCTAGAAATGCAGACTTGGAGACTTCTCGTTATGATCCAAAAAGGGGAGATTTTCAAATCTTATCACCTGGACAGAAACTAAGGGATTAAAATCAAAACTAGATCTCACTGTGGAACAAGAGCTACTATGGCCCATTATATCCTTCACTGTTTCTGATTGTTTTACGAGTCTAGGAATGCCAACCTGGAGACGTTTCATTACAGGGTGGATTGCTTGAATCTTATAGGGTAAAGTGATATGATTTTTCTCTTGTTTAAGAAGGTAAATTTTATATCATACATTAAGATAGAGAGCTTTGCGAGTTCCCTCTTTCCCTCTGTCCACCCTTTGCTTCCGCAAAGCTCTCTCGGAATGCAGACTTGAAGACTTTTCATTACAGGGTGAGTTCTATAGGGTAAAGTGATCTGATTTTTCTCTTGTTTAAGAAGGTAAATTTATATATTATATTAAATAGTTAAACCAAGATAGAGAGCTTTGCAAGCTCTCTCCATCCACCCTTTGCATCCGAAGTCAGAGCATAATGCATGTAGGAATCAGCCCGGCTAGCTCAGTCGGTAGAGCATGAGACTCTTAATCTCAGGGTCGTGGGTTCGAGCCCCACGTTGGGCGAGATATGTAATTTTATGTCTCCTTTATTGAAAAAAATAAAAAAAGAAGGAAGGTGCTTACGTTTGGCCTAGGGAATCATAAAAGTCACCATATATTAGAGCAGATTGTATATTTGAAAAACATAGAAGGTGAAGAAACAGGAGTGTAGTTCTTTGGAAAAGTGTGTCAAGCAATTTAATTGTTGTAAGACGATTGAGGAATTCTTACAAAACATTTTAGTAGAGGGAGATTTTCAAATCTAACCATAAACCAGTGGACACAACCTAGCAGGGGAACATGTTAACAAAATGCTACCTTAGAATATAAGGAATTAAGTCATATTATTTCCATAAGAGCAATGAAGCCATTGTTTAAGAAGGCAACTTTATATGGTTCAGTGGAGCTAAATCTCACCTTCCAACATAAGCAACTAGGGTCTATGATCTCTTTCACCATCAGGCCAGGAGAAATGAAACAATCCAAAAGGGGTAGGTTTTCAATGCTAATCACATGTTACTGGACACAGTCTAACTGAATACAATCTAAATTAAACCCCACTGTCAGACAAGAGCTACTATGGCCCATCATTTCCTTCACCATTTCTAATTGTTTTACGACTCTAGAAATGCAGACTTGGAGACTTCTCGTTATGATCTAAAAAGGGGAGATTTTCAAATCTTATCACCTGGACAGAAACTAAGGGATTAAAATCAAAACTAGATCTCACTGTGGAACAAGAGCTACTATGGCCCATTATATCCTTCACTGTTTCTGATTGTTTTACGAGTCTAGGAATGCCAACCTGGAGACGTTTCATTACAGGGTGGATTGCTTGAATCTTATAGGGTAAAGTGATATGATTTTTCTCTTGTTTAAGAAGGTAAATTTTATATCATACATTAAGATAGAGAGCTTTGCGAGTTCCCTCTTTCCCTCTGTCCACCCTTTGCTTCCGCAAAGCTCTCTCGGAATGCAGACTTGAAGACTTTTCATTACAGGGTGAGTTCTATAGGGTAAAGTGATCTGATTTTTCTCTTGTTTAAGAAGGTAAATTTATATATTATATTAAATAGTTAAACCAAGATAGAGAGCTTTGCAAGCTCTCTCCATCCACCCTTTGCATCCGAAGTCAGAGCATAATGCTTGTAGGAATCAGCCCAGCTAGCTCAGTCGGTAGAGCATGAGACTCTTAATCTCAGGGTCGTGGGTTCGAGCCCCACGTTGGGCGAGATATGTAATTTTATGTCTCCTTTATTGAAAAAAATAAAAAAAGAAGGAAGGTGCTTACGTTTGGCCTAGGGAATCATAAAAGTCACCATATATTAGAGCAGATTGTATATTTGAAAAACATAGAAGGTGAAGAAACAGGAATGTAGTTCTTTGGAAAAGTGTGTCAAGCAATTTAATTGTTGTAAGACGATTGAGGAATTCTTACAAAACATTTTAGTAGAGGGAGATTTTCAAATCTAACCATAAACCAGTGGACACAACCTAGCAGGGGAACATGTTAACAAAATGCTACCTTAGAATATAAGGAATTAAGTCATATTATTTCCATAAGAGCAATGAAGCCATTGTTTAAGAATGCAACTTTATATGTTTCAGTGGAGCTAAATCTCACCTTCCAACATAAGCAACTAGGGTCTATGATCTCTTTCACCATCAGGCCAGGAGAAATGAAACAATCCAAAAGGGGTAGGTTTTCAATGCTAATCACATGTTACTGGACACAGTCTAACTGAATACAATCTAAATTAAACCCCACTGTCAGACAAGAGCTACTATGGCCCATCATTTCCTTCACCATTTCTAATTGTTTTACGACTCTAGAAATGCAGACTTGGAGACTTCTCGTTATGATCCACAAAGGGGAGATTTTCAAATCTTATCACCTGGACAGAAACTAAGGGATTAAAATCAAAACTAGATCTCACTGTGGAACAAGAGCTACTATGGCCCATTATATCCTTCACTGTTTCTGATTGTATTACGAGTCTAGGAATGCCAACCTGGAGACGTTTCATTACAGGGTGGATTGCTTGAATCTTATAGGGTAAAGTGATATGATTTTTCTCTTGTTTAAGAAGGTAAATTTTATATCATACATTAAGATAGAGAGCTTTGCGAGTTCCCTCTTTCCCTCTGTCCACCCTTTGCTTCCGCAAAGCTCTCTCGAAATGCAGACTTGAAGACTTTTCATTACAGGGTGAGTTCTATAGGGTAAAGTGATCTGATTTTTCTCTTGTTTAAGAAGGTAAATTTATATATTATATTAAATAGTTAAACCAAGATAGAGAGCTTTGCAAGCTCTCTCCATCCACCCTTTGCATCCGAAGTCAGAGCATAATGCATGTAGGAATCAGCCCGGCTAGCTCAGTCGGTAGAGCATGAGACTCTTAATCTCAGGGTCGTGGGTTCGAGCCCCACGTTGGGCGAGATATGTAATTTTATGTCTCCTTTATTGAAAAAAATAAAAAAAGAAGGAAGGTGCTTACGTTTGGCCTAGGGAATCATAAAAGTCACCATATATTAGAGCAGATTGTATATTTGAAAAACATAGAAGGTGAAGAAACAGGAGTGTAGTTCTTTGGAAAAGTGTGTCAAGCAATTTAATTGTTGTAAGACGATTGAGGAATTCTTACAAAACATTTTAGTAGAGGGAGATTTTCAAATCTAACCATAAACCAGTGGACACAACCTAGCAGGGGAACATGTTAACAAAATGCTACCTTAGAATATAAGGAATTAAGTCATATTATTTCCATAAGAGCAATGAAGCCATTGTTTAAGAAGGCAATTTTATATGGTTCAGTGGAGCTAAATCTCACCTTCCAACATAAGCAACTAGGGTCTATGATCTCTTTCACCATCAGGCCAGGAGAAATGAAACAATCCAAAAGGGGTAGGTTTTCAATGCTAATCACATGTTACTGGACACAGTCTAACTGAATACAATCTAAATTAAACCCCACTGTCAGACAAGAGCTACTATGGCCCATCATTTCCTTCACCATTTCTAATTGTTTTACGACTCTAGAAATGCAGACTTGGAGACTTCTCGTTATGATCCAAAAAGGGGAGATTTTCAAATCTTATCACCTGGACAGAAACTAAGGGATTAAAATCAAAACTAGATCTCACTGTGGAACAAGAGCTACTATGGCCCATTATATCCTTCACTGTTTCTGATTGTTTTACGAGTCTAGGAATGCCAACCTGGAGACGTTTCATTACAGGGTGGATTGCTTGAATCTTATAGGGTAAAGTGATATGATTTTTCTCTTGTTTAAGAAGGTAAATTTTATAACATACATTAAGATAGAGAGCTTTGCGAGTTCCCTCTTTCCCTCTGTCCACCCTTTGCTTCCGCAAAGCTCTCTCGGAATGCAGACTTGAAGACTTTTCATTACAGGGTGAATTATACTCTTAATCTCAGGGTCGTGGGTTCGAGCCCCAAGTTGGGCGAGATGTGTTAACAAATTGCTACCTTAGAATATAAGGAATTAAGTCATATTATTTCCATAAGAGCAATGAAGCCATTGTTTAAGAAGGCAACTTTATATGGTTCAGTGGAGCTAAATCTCACCTTCCAACATAAGCAACTAGGGTCTATGATTTCTTTCACCATCAGGCCAGGAGAAATTAAACAATCCAAAAGGGGTAGGTTTTCAATGCTAATCACATGTTACTGGACACAGTCTAACTGAATACAATCTAAATTAAACCCCACTGTCAGACAAGAGCTACTATGGCCCATCATTTCCTTCACCATTTCTAATTGTTTTACGACTCTAGAAATGCAGACTTGGAGACTTCTCGTTATGATCCAAAAAGGGGAGATTTTCAAATCTTATCACCTGGACAGAAACTAAGGGATTAAAATCAAAACTAGATCTCACTGTGGAACAAGAGCTACTATGGCCCATTATATCCTTCACTGTTTCTGATTGTTTTACGAGTCTAGGAATGCCAACCTGGAGACGTTTCATTACAGGGTGGATTGCTTGAATCTTATAGGGTAAAGTGATATGATTTTTCTCTTGTTTAAGAAGGTAAATTTTATATCATACATTAAGATAGAGAGCTTTGCGAGTTCCCTCTTTCCCTCTGTCCACCCTTTGCTTCCGCAAAGCTCTCTCGGAATGCAGACTTGAAGACTTTTCATTACAGGGTGAGTTCTATAGGGTAAAGTGATCTGATTTTTCTCTTGTTTAAGAAGGTAAATTTATATATTATATTAAATAGTTAAACCAAGATAGAGAGCTTTGCAAGCTCTCTCCATCCACCCTTTGCATCCGAAGTCAGAGCATAATACATGTAGGAATCAGCCCGGCTAGCTCAGTCGGTAGAGCATGAGACTCTTAATCTCAGGGTCGTGGGTTCGAGCCCCACGTTGGGCGAGATATGTAATTTTATGTCTCCTTTATTGAAAAAAATAAAAAAAGAAGGAAGGTTCTTACGTTTGGCCTAGGGAATCATAAAAGTCACCATATATAAGAGCAGATTGTATATTTGAAAAACATAGAAGGTGAAGAAACAGGAGTGTAGTTCTTTGGAAAAGTGTGTCAAGCAATTTAATTGTTGTAAGACGATTGAGGAATTCTTACAAAACATTTTAGTAGAGGGAGATTTTCAAATCTAACCATAAATCAGTGGACACAACCTAGCAGGGGAACATGTTAACAAAATGCTACCTTAGAATATAAGGAATTAAGTCATATTATTTCCATAAGAGCAATGAAGCCATTGTTTAAGAATGCAACTTTATATGTTTCAGTGGAGCTAAATCTCACCTTCCAACATAAGCAACTAGGGTCTATGATCTCTTTCACCATCAGGCCAGGAGAAATTAAACAATCCAAAAGGGGTAGGTTTTCAATGCTAATCACATGTTACTGGACACAGTCTAACTGAATACAATCTAAATTAAACCCCACTGTCAGACAAGAGCTACTATGGCCCATCATTTCCTTCACCATTTCTAATTGTTTTACGACTCTAGAAATGCAGACTTGGAGACTTCTCGTTATGATCCAAAAAGGGGAGTTTTTCAAATCTTATCACCTGGACAGAAACTAAGGGATTAAAATCAAAACTAGATCTCACTGTGGAACAAGAGCTACTATGGCCCATTATATCCTTCACTGTTTCTGATTGTTTTACGAGTCTAGGAATGCCAACCTGAGACGTTTCATTACAGGTTGGATTGCTTGAATCTTATAGGGTAAAGTGATATGATTTTTCTCTTGTTTAAGAAGGTAAATTTTATATCATACATTAAGATAGAGAGCTTTGCGAGTTCCCTCTTTCCCTCTGTCCACCCTTTGCTTCCGCAAAGCTCTCTCGGAATGCAGACTTGAAGACTTTTCATTACAGGGTGAATTATACTCTTAATCTCAGGGTCGTGGGTTCGAGCCCCACGTTGGGCGAGATGTGTTAACAAATTGCTACCTTAGAATATAAGGAATTAAGTCATATTATTTCCATAAGAGCAATGAAGCCATTGTTTAAGAAGGCAACTTTATATGGTTCAGTGGAGCTAAATCTCACCTTCCAACATAAGCAACTAGGGTCTATGATCTCTTTCACCATCAGGCCAGGAGAAATGAAACAATCCAAAAGGGGTAGGTTTTCAATGCTAATCACATGTTACTGGACACAGTCTAACTGAATACAATCTAAATTAAACCCCACTGTCAGACAAGAGCTACTATGGCCCATCATTTCCTTCACCATTTCTAATTGTTTTACGACTCTAGAAATGCAGACTTGGAGACTTCTCGTTATGATCCAAAAAGGGGAGATTTTCAAATCTTATCACCTGGACAGAAACTAAGGGATTAAAATCAAAACTAGATCTCACTGTGGAACAAGAGCTACTATGGCCCATTATATCCTTCACTGTTTCTGATTGTTTTACGAGTCTAGGAATGCCAACCTGGAGACGTTTCATTACAGGGTGGATTGCTTGAATCTTATAGGGTAAAGTGATATGATTTTTCTCTTGTTTAAGAAGGTAAATTTTATATCATACATTAAGATAGAGAGCTTTGCGAGTTCCCTCTTTCCCTCTGTCCACCCTTTGCTTCCGCAAAGCTCTCTCGGAATGCAGACTTGAAGACTTTTCATTACAGGGTGAGTTCTATAGGGTAAAGTGATCTGATTTTTCTCTTGTTTAAGAAGGTAAATTTATATATTATATTAAATAGTTAAACCAAGATAGAGAGCTTTGCAAGCTCTCTCCATCCACCCTTTGCATCCGAAGTCAGAGCATAATGCATGTAGGAATCAGCCCGGCGAGCTCAGTCGGTAGAGCATGAGACTCTTAATCTCAGGGTCGTGGGTTCGAGCCCCACGTTGGGCGAGATATGTAATTTTATGTCTCCTTTATTGAAAAAAATAAAAAAAGAAGGAAGGTGCTTACGTTTGGACTAGGGAATCATAAAAGTCACCATATATTAGAGCAGATT
The DNA here is from genome assembly GCF_036172605.1 of Pelobates fuscus. Classification (NCBI taxonomy): domain Eukaryota; kingdom Metazoa; phylum Chordata; class Amphibia; order Anura; family Pelobatidae; genus Pelobates; species Pelobates fuscus. The sequence goes on from NC_086318.1 coordinate 65,061,850, forward strand.
GTATATTTGAAAAACATAGAAGGTGAAGAAACAGGAGTGTAGTTCTTTGGAAAAGTGTGTCAAGCAATTTAATTGTTGTAAGACGATTGAGGAATTCTTACAAAACATTTTAGTAGAGGGAGATTTTCAAATCTAACCATAAACCAGTGGACACAACCTAGCAGGGGAACATGTTAACAAAATGCTACCTTAGAATATAAGGAATTAAGTCATATTATTTCCATAAGAGCAATGAAGCCATTGTTTAAGAAGGCAACTTTATATGGTTCAGTGGAGCTAAATCTCACCTTCCAACATAAGCAACTAGGGTCTATGATCTCTTTCACCATCAGGCCAGGAGAAATGAAACAATCCAAAAGGGGTAGGTTTTCAATGCTAATCACATGTTACTGGACACAGTCTAACTGAATACAATCTAAATTAAACCCCACTGTCAGACAAGAGCTACTATGGCCCATCATTTCCTTCACCATTTCTAATTGTTTTACGACTCTAGAAATGCAGACTTGGAGACTTCTCGTTATGATCCACAAAGGGGAGATTTTCAAATCTTATCACCTGGACAGAAACTAAGGGATTAAAATCAAAACTAGATCTCACTGTGGAACAAGAGCTACTATGGCCCATTATATCCTTCACTGTTTCTGATTGTATTACGAGTCTAGGAATGCCAACCTGGAGACGTTTCATTACAGGGTGGATTGCTTGAATCTTATAGGGTAAAGTGATATGATTTTTCTCTTGTTTAAGAAGGTAAATTTTATATCATACATTAAGATAGAGAGCTTTGCGAGTTCCCTCTTTCCCTCTGTCCACCCTTTGCTTCCGCAAAGCTCTCTCGGAATGCAGACTTGAAGACTTTTCATTACAGGGTGAGTTCTATAGGGTAAAGTGATCTGATTTTTCTCTTGTTTAAGAAGGTAAATTTATATATTATATTAAATAGTTAAACCAAGATAGAGAGCTTTGCAAGCTCTCTCCATCCACCCTTTGCATCCGAAGTCAGAGCATAATGCATGTAGGAATCAGCCCGGCTAGCTCAGTCGGTAGAGCATGAGACTCTTAATCTCAGGGTCGTGGGTTCGAGCCCCACGTTGAGCGAGATATGTAGTTTTATGTCTCCTTTATTGAAAAAAATAAAAAAAGAAGGAAGGTGCTTACGTTTGGCCTAGGGAATCATAAAAGTCACCATATATTAGAGCAGATTGTATATTTGAAAAACATAGAAGGTGAAGAAACAGGAGTGTAGTTCTTTGGAAAAGTGTGTCAAGCAATTTAATTGTTGTAAGACGATTGAGGAATTCTTACAAAACATTTTAGTAGAGGGAGATTTTCAAATCTAACCATAAACCAGTGGACACAACCTAGCAGGGGAACATGTTAACAAAATGCTACCTTAGAATATAAGGAATTAAGTCATATTATTTCCATAAGAGCAATGAAGCCATTGTTTAAGAATGCAACTTTATATGTTTCAGTGGAGCTAAATCTCACCTTCCAACATAAGCAACTAGGGTCTATGATCTCTTTCACCATCAGGCCAGGAGAAATGAAACAATCCAAAAGGGGTAGGTTTTCAATGCTAATCACATGTTACTGGACACAGTCTAACTGAATACAATCTAAATTAAACCCCACTGTCAGACAAGAGCTACTATGGCCCATCATTTCCTTCACCATTTCTAATTGTTTTACGACTCTAGAAATGCAGACTTGGAGACTTCTCGTTATGATCCACAAAGGGGAGATTTTCAAATCTTATCACCTGGACAGAAACTAAGGGATTAAAATCAAAACTAGATCTCACTGTGGAACAAGAGCTACTATGGCCCATTATATCCTTCACTGTTTCTGATTGTATTACGAGTCTAGGAATGCCAACCTGGAGACGTTTCATTACAGGGTGGATTGCTTGAATCTTATAGGGTAAAGTGATATGATTTTTCTCTTGTTTAAGAAGGTAAATTTTATATCATACATTAAGATAGAGAGCTTTGCGAGTTCCCTCTTTCCCTCTGTCCACCCTTTGCTTCCGCAAAGCTCTCTCGAAATGCAGACTTGAAGACTTTTCATTACAGGGTGAGTTCTATAGGGTAAAGTGATCTGATTTTTCTCTTGTTTAAGAAGGTAAATTTATATATTATATTAAATAGTTAAACCAAGATAGAGAGCTTTGCAAGCTCTCTCCATCCACCCTTTGCATCCGAAGTCAGAGCATAATGCATGTAGGAATCAGCCCGGCTAGCTCAGTCGGTAGAGCATGAAACTCTTAATCTCAGGGTCGTGGGTTCGAGCCCCACGTTGAGCGAGATATGTAGTTTTATGTCTCCTTTATTGAAAAAAATAAAAAAAGAAGGAAGGTGCTTACGTTTGGCCTAGGGAATCATAAAAGTCACCATATATTAGAGCAGATTGTATATTTGAAAAACATAGAAGGTGAAGAAACAGGAGTGTAGTTCTTTGGAAAAGTGTGTCAAGCAATTTAATTGTTGTAAGACGATTGAGGAATTCTTACAAAACATTTTAGTAGAGGGAGATTTTCAAATCTAACCATAAACCAGTGGACACAACCTAGCAGGGGAACATGTTAACAAAATGCTACCTTAGAATATAAGGAATTAAGTCATATTATTTCCATAAGAGCAATGAAGCCATTGTTTAAGAAGGCAACTTTATATGGTTCAGTGGAGCTAAATCTCACCTTCCAACATAAGCAACTAGGGTCTATGATCTCTTTCACCATCAGGCCAGGAGAAATGAAACAATCCAAAAGGGGTAGGTTTTCAATGCTAATCACATGTTACTGGACACAGTCTAACTGAATACAATCTAAATTAAACCCCACTGTCAGACAAGAGCTACTATGGCCCATCATTTCCTTCACCATTTCTAATTGTTTTACGACTCTAGAAATGCAGACTTGGAGACTTCTCGTTATGATCCACAAAGGGGAGATTTTCAAATCTTATCACCTGGACAGAAACTAAGGGATTAAAATCAAAACTAGATCTCACTGTGGAACAAGAGCTACTATGGCCCATTATATCCTTCACTGTTTCTGATTGTATTACGAGTCTAGGAATGCCAACCTGGAGACGTTTCATTACAGGGTGGATTGATTGAATCTTATAGGGTAAAGTGATATGATTTTTCTCTTGTTTAAGAAGGTAAATTTTATATCATACATTAAGATAGAGAGCTTTGCGAGTTCCCTCTTTCCCTCTGTCCACCCTTTGCTTCCGCAAAGCTCTCTCGGAATGCAGACTTGAAGACTTTTCATTACAGGGTGAGTTCTATAGGGTAAAGTGATCTGATTTTTCTCTTGTTTAAGAAGGTAAATTTATATATTATATTAAATAGTTAAACCAAGATAGAGAGCTTTGCAAGCTCTCTCCATCCACCCTTTGCATCCGAAGTCAGAGCATAATGCATGTAGGAATCAGCCCGGCGAGCTCAGTCGGTAGAGCATGAGACTCTTAATCTCAGGGTCGTGGGTTCGAGCCCCACGTTGGGCGAGATATGTAATTTTATGTCTCCTTTATTGAAAAAAATAAAAAAAGAAGGAAGGTGCTTACGTTTGGCCTAGGGAATCATAAAAGTCACCATATATTAGAGCAGATTGTATATTTGAAAAACATAGAAGGTGAAGAAACAGGAGTGTAGTTCTTTGGAAAAGTGTGTCAAGCAATTTAATTGTTGTAAGACGATTGAGGAATTCTTACAAAACATTTTAGTAGAGGGAGATTTTCAAATCTAACCATAAACCAGTGGACACAACCTAGCAGGGGAACATGTTAACAAAATGCTACCTTAGAATATAAGGAATTAAGTCATATTATTTCCATAAGAGCAATGAAGCCATTGTTTAAGAAGGCAACTTTATATGGTTCAGTGGAGCTAAATCTCACCTTCCAACATAAGCAACTAGGGTCTATGATCTCTTTCACCATCAGGCCAGGAGAAATGAAACAATCCAAAAGGGGTAGGTTTTCAATGCTAATCACATGTTACTGGACACAGTCTAACTGAATACAATCTAAATTAAACCCCACTGTCAGACAAGAGCTACTATGGCCCATCATTTCCTTCACCATTTCTAATTGTTTTACGACTCTAGAAATGCAGACTTGGAGACTTCTCGTTATGATCCACAAAGGGGAGATTTTCAAATCTTATCACCTGGACAGAAACTAAGGGATTAAAATCAAAACTAGATCTCACTGTGGAACAAGAGCTACTATGGCCCATTATATCCTTCACTGTTTCTGATTGTATTACGAGTCTAGGAATGCCAACCTGGAGACGTTTCATTACAGGGTGGATTGCTTGAATCTTATAGGGTAAAGTGATATGATTTTTCTCTTGTTTAAGAAGGTAAATTTTATATCATACATTAAGATAGAGAGCTTTGCGAGTTCCCTCTTTCCCTCTGTCCACCCTTTGCTTCCGCAAAGCTCTCTCGGAATGCAGACTTGAAGACTTTTCATTACAGGGTGAGTTCTATAGGGTAAAGTGATCTGATTTTTCTCTTGTTTAAGAAGGTAAATTTATATATTATATTAAATAGTTAAACCAAGATAGAGAGCTTTGCAAGCTCTCTCCATCCACCCTTTGCATCCGAAGTCAGAGCATAATGCATGTAGGAATCAGCCCGGCTAGCTCAGTCGGTAGAGCATGAGACTCTTAATCTCAGGGTCGTGGGTTCGAGCCCCACGTTGGGCGAGATATGTAATTTTATGTCTCCTTTATTGAAAAAAATAAAAAAAGAAGGAAGGTGCTTACGTTTGGCCTAGGGAATCATAAAAGTCACCATATATTAGAGCAGATTGTATATTTGAAAAACATAGAAGGTGAAGAAACAGGAGTGTAGTTCTTTGGAAAAGTGTGTCAAGCAATTTAATTGTTGTAAGACGATTGAGGAATTCTTACAAAACATTTTAGTAGAGGGAGATTTTCAAATCTAACCATAAACCAGTGGACACAACCTAGCAGGGGAACATGTTAACAAAATGCTACCTTAGAATATAAGGAATTAAGTCATATTATTTCCATAAGAGCAATGAAGCCATTGTTTAAGAAGGCAACTTTATATGGTTCAGTGGAGCTAAATCTCACCTTCCAACATAAGCAACTAGGGTCTATGATCTCTTTCACCATCAGGCCAGGAGAAATGAAACAATCCAAAAGGGGTAGGTTTTCAATGCTAATCACATGTTACTGGACACAGTCTAACTGAATACAATCTAAATTAAACCCCACTGTCAGACAAGAGCTACTATGGCCCATCATTTCCTTCACCATTTCTAATTGTTTTACGACTCTAGAAATGCAGACTTGGAGACTTCTCGTTATGATCCACAAAGGGGAGATTTTCAAATCTTATCACCTGGACAGAAACTAAGGGATTAAAATCAAAACTAGATCTCACTGTGGAACAAGAGCTACTATGGCCCATTATATCCTTCACTGTTTCTGATTGTATTACGAGTCTAGGAATGCCAACCTGGAGACGTTTCATTACAGGGTGGATTGCTTCAATCTTATAGGGTAAAGTGATATGATTTTTCTCTTGTTTAAGAAGGTAAATTTTATATCATACATTAAGATAGAGAGCTTTGCGAGTTCCCTCTTTCCCTCTGTCCACCCTTTGCTTCCGCAAAGCTCTCTCGGAATGCAGACTTGAAGACTTTTCATTACAGGGTGAGTTCTATAGGGTAAAGTGATCTGATTTTTCTCTTGTTTAAGAAGGTAAATTTATATATTATATTAAATAGTTAAACCAAGATAGAGAGCTTTGCAAGCTCTCTCCATCCACCCTTTGCATCCGAAGTCAGAGCATAATGCATGTAGGAATCAGCCCGGCTAGCTCAGTCGGTAGAGCATGAGACTCTTAATCTCAGGGTCGTGGGTTCGAGCCCCACGTTGAGCGAGATATGTAGTTTTATGTCTCCTTTATTGAAAAAAATAAAAAAAGAAGGAAGGTGCTTACGTTTGGCCTAGGGAATCATAAAAGTCACCATATATTAGAGCAGATTGTATATTTGAAAAACATAGAAGGTGAAGAAACAGGAGTGTAGTTCTTTGGAAAAGTGTGTCAAGCAATTTAATTGTTGTAAGACGATTGAGGAATTCTTACAAAACATTTTAGTAGAGGGAGATTTTCAAATCTAACCATAAACCAGTGGACACAACATAGCAGGGGAACATGTTAACAAAATGCTACCTTAGAATATAAGGAATTAAGTCATATTATTTCCATAAGAGCAATGAAGCCATTGTTTAAGAAGGCAACTTTATATGGTTCAGTGGAGCTAAATCTCACCTTCCAACATAAGCAACTAGGGTCTATGATCTCTTTCACCATCAGGCCAGGAGAAATGAAACAATCCAAAAGGGGTAGGTTTTCAATGCTAATCACATGTTACTGGACACAGTCTAACTGAATACAATCTAAATTAAACCCCACTGTCAGACAAGAGCTACTATGGCCCATCATTTCCTTCACCATTTCTAATTGTTTTACGACTCTAGAAATGCAGACTTGGAGACTTCTCGTTATGATCCAAAAAGGGGAGATTTTCAAATCTTATCACCTGGACAGAAACTAAGGGATTAAAATCAAAACTAGATCTCACTGTGGAACAAGAGCTACTATGCCCCATTATATCCTTCACTGTTTCTGATTGTTTTACGAGTCTAGGAATGCCAACCTGGAGACGTTTCATTACAGGGTGGATTGCTTGAATATTATAGGGTAAAGTGATATGATTTTTCTCTTGTTTAAGAAGGTAAATTTTATATCATACATTAAGATAGAGAGCTTTGCGAGTTCCCTCTTTCCCTCTGTCCACCCTTTGCTTCCGCAAAGCTCTCTCGGAATGCAGACTTGAAGACTTTTCATTACAGGGTGAGTTCTATAGGGTAAAGTGATCTGATTTTTCTCTTGTTTAAGAAGGTAAATTTATATATTATATTAAATAGTTAAACCAAGATAGAGAGCTTTGCAAGCTCTCTCCATCCACCCTTTGCATCCGAAGTCAGAGCATAATGCATGTAGGAATCAGCCCGGCTAGCTCAGTCGGTAGAGCATGAGACTCTTAATCTCAGGGTCGTGGGTTCGAGCCCCACGTTGGGCGAGATATGTAGTTTTATGTCTCCTTTATTGAAAAAAATAAAAAAAGAAGGAAGGTGCTTACGTTTGGCCTAGGGAATCATAAAAGTCACCATATATTAGAGCAGATTGTATATTTGAAAAACATAGAAGGTGAAGAAACAGGAGTGTAGTTCTTTGGAAAAGTGTGTCAAGCAATTTAATTGTTGTAAGACGATTGAGGAATTCTTACAAAACATTTTAGTAGAGGGAGATTTTCAAATCTAACCATAAACCAGTGGACACAACCTAGCAGGGGAACATGTTAACAAAATGCTACCTTAGAATATAAGGAATTAAGTCATATTATTTCCATAAGAGCAATGAAGCCATTGTTTAAGAATGCAACTTTATATGGTTCAGTGGAGCTAAATCTCACCTTCCAACATAAGCAACTAGGGTCTATGATCTCTTTCACCATCAGGCCAGGAGAAATGAAACAATCCAAAAGGGGTAGGTTTTCAATGCTAATCACATGTTACTGGACACAGTCTAACTGAATACAATCTAAATTAAACCCCACTGTCAGACAAGAGCTACTATGGCCCATCATTTCCTTCACCATTTCTAATTGTTTTACGACTCTAGAAATGCAGACTTGGAGACTTCTCGTTATGATCCAAAAAGGGGAGATTTTCAAATCTTATCACCTGGACAGAAACTAAGGGATTAAAATCAAAACTAGATCTCACTGTGGAACAAGAGCTACTATGGCCCATTATATCCTTCACTGTTTCTGATTGTTTTACGAGTCTAGGAATGCCAACCTGGAGACGTTTCATTACAGGGTGGATTGCTTGAATCTTATAGGGTAAAGTGATATGATTTTTCTCTTGTTTAAGAAGGTACATTTTATATCATACATTAAGATAGAGAGCTTTGCGAGTTCCCTCTTTCCCTCTGTCCACCCTTTGCTTCCGCAAAGCTCTCTCGGAATGCAGACTTGAAGACTTTTCATTACAGGGTGAGTTCTATAGGGTAAAGTGATCTGATTTTTCTCTTGTTTAAGAAGGTAAATTTATATAAATCTCACCTTTCACCATCAGGCCAGGAGAAATGAAACAATCCAAAAGGGGTAGGTTTTCAATGCTAATCACATGTTACTGGACACAGTCTAACTGAATACAATCTAAATTAAACCCCACTGTCAGACAAGAGCTACTATGGCCCATCATTTCCTTCACCATTTCTAATTGTTTTTCGACTCTAGAAATGCAGACTTGGAGACTTCTCGTTATGATCCAAAAAGGGGAGATTTTCAAATCTTATCACCTGGACAGAAACTAAGGGATTAAAATCAAAACTAGATCTCACTGTGGAACAAGAGCTACTATGGCCCATTATATCCTTCACTGTTTCTGATTGTTTTACGAGTCTAGGAATGCCAACCTGGAGACGTTTCATTACAGGGTGGATTGCTTGAATCTTATAGGGTAAAGTGATATGATTTTTCTCTTGTTTAAGAAGGTAAATTTTATATCATACATTAAGATAGAGAGCTTTGCGAGTTCCCTCTTTCCCTCTGTCCACCCTTTGCTTCCGCAAAGCTCTCTCGGAATGCAGACTTGAAGACTTTTCATTACAGGGTGAGTTCTATAGGGTAAAGTGATCTGATTTTTCTCTTGTTTAAGAAGGTAAATTTATATATTATATTAAATAGTTAAACCAAGATAGAGAGCTTTGCAAACTCTCTCCATCCACCCTTTGCATCCGAAGTCAGAGCATAATGCATGTAGGAATCAGCCCGGCTAGCTCAGTCGGTAGAGCATGAGACTCTTAATCTCAGGGTCGTGGGTTCGAGCCCCACGTTGGGCGAGATATGTAATTTTATGTCTCCTTTATTGAAAAAAATAAAAAAAGAAGGAAGGTGCTTACGTTTGGCCTAGGGAATCATAAAAGTCACCATATATTAGAGCAGATTGTATATTTGAAAAACATAGAAGGTGAAGAAACAGGAGTGTAGTTCTTTGGAAAAGTGTGTCAAGCAATTTAATTGTTGTAAGACGATTGAGGAATTCTTACAAAACATTTTAGTAGAGGGAGATTTTCAAATCTAACCATAAACCAGTGGACACAACCTAGCAGGGGAACATGTTAACAAAATGCTACCTTAGAATATAAGGAATTAAGTCATATTATTTCCATAAGAGCAATGAAGCCATTGTTTAAGAAGGCAACTTTATATGGTTCAGTGGAGCTAAATCTCACCTTCCAACATAAGCAACTAGGGTCTATGATCTCTTTCACCATCAGGCCAGGAGAAATGAAACAATCCAAAAGGGGTAGGTTTTCAATGCTAATCACATGTTACTGGACACAGTCTAACTGAATACAATCTAAATTAAACCCCACTGTCAGACAAGAGCTACTATGGCCCATCATTTCCTTCACCATTTCTAATTGTTTTACGACTCTAGAAATGCAGACTTGGAGACTTCTCGTTATGATCCAAAAAGGGGAGATTTTCAAATCTTATCACCTGGACAGAAACTAAGGGATTAAAATCAAAACTAGATCTCACTGTGGAACAAGAGCTACTATGGCCCATTATATCCTTCACTGTTTCTGATTGTTTTACGAGTCTAGGAATGCCAACCTGGAGACGTTTCATTACAGGGTGGATTGCTTGAATCTTATAGGGTAAAGTGATATGATTTTTCTCTTGTTTAAGAAGGTAAATTTTATATCATACATTAAGATAGAGAGCTTTGCGAGTTCCCTCTTTCCCTCTGTCCACCCTTTGCTTCCGCAAAGCTCTCTCGGAATGCAGACTTGAAGACTTTTCATTACAGGGTGAGTTCTATAGGGTAAAGTGATCTGATTTTTCTCTTGTTTAAGAAGGTAAATTTATATATTATATTAAATAGTTAAACCAAGATAGAGAGCTTTGCAAGCTCTCTCCATCCACCCTTTGCATCCCAAGTCAGAGCATAATGCTTGTAGGAATCAGCCCAGCTAGCTCAGTCGGTAGAGCATGAGACTCTTAATCTCAGGGTCGTGGGTTCGAGCCCCACGTTGGGCGAGATATGTAATTTTATGTCTCCTTTATTGAAAAAAATAAAAAAAGAAGGAAGGTGCTTACGTTTGGCCTAGGGAATCATAAAAGTCACCATATATTAGAGCAGATTGTATATTTGAAAAACATAGAAGGTGAAGAAACAGGAATGTAGTTCTTTGGAAAAGTGTGTCAAGCAATTTAATTGTTGTAAGACGATTGAGGAATTCTTACAAAACATTTTAGTAGAGGGAGATTTTCAAATCTAACCATAAACCAGTGGACACAACCTAGCAGGGGAACATGTTAACAAAATGCTACCTTAGAATATAAGGAATTAAGTCATATTATTTCCATAAGAGCAATGAAGCCATTGTTTAAGAATGCAACTTTATATGTTTCAGTGGAGCTAAATCTCACCTTCCAACATAAGCAACTAGGGTCTATGATCTCTTTCACCATCAGGCCAGGAGAAATGAAACAATCCAAAAGGGGTAGGTTTTCAATGCTAATCACATGTTACTGGACACAGTCTAACTGAATACAATCTAAATTAAACCCCACTGTCAGACAAGAGCTACTATGGCCCATCATTTCCTTCACCATTTCTAATTGTTTTACGACTCTAGAAATGCACACTTGGAGACTTCTCGTTATGATCCAAAAAGGGGAGTTTTTCAAATCTTATCACCTGGACAGAAACTAAGGGATTAAAATCAAAACTAGATCTCACTGTGGAACAAGAGCTACTATGGCCCATTATATCCTTCACTGTTTCTGATTGTTTTACGAGTCTAGGAATGCCAACCTGGAGACGTTTCATTACAGGTTGGATTGCTTGAATCTTATAGGGTAAAGTGATATGATTTTTCTCTTGTTTAAGAAGGTAAATTTTATATCATACATTAAGATAGAGAGCTTTGCGAGTTCCCTCTTTCCCTCTGTCCACCCTTTGCTTCCGCAAAGCTCTCTCGGAATGCAGACGTGAAGACTTTTCATTACAGGGTGAATTATACTCTTAATCTCAGGGTCGTGGGTTCGAGCCCCACGTTGGGCGAGATGTGTTAACAAATTGCTACCTTAGAATATAAGGAATTAAGTCATATTATTTCCATAAGAGCAATGAAGCCATTGTTTAAGAAGGCAACTTTATATGGTTCAGTGGAGCTAAATCTCACCTTCCAACATAAGCAACTAGGGTCTATGATCTCTTTCACCATCAGGCCAGGAGAAATGAAACAATCCAAAAGGGGTAGGTTTTCAATGCTAATCACATGTTACTGGACACAGTCTAACTGAATACAATCTAAATTAAACCCCACTGTCAGACAAGAGCTACTATGGCCCATCATTTCCTTCACCATTTCTAATTGTTTTACGACTCTAGAAATGCAGACTTGGAGACTTCTCGTTATGATCCAAAAAGGGGAGATTTTCAAATCTTATCACCTGGACAGAAACTAAGGGATTAAAATCAAAACTAGATCTCACTGTGGAACAAGAGCTACTATGGCCCATTATATCCTTCACTGTTTCTGATTGTTTTACGAGTCTAGGAATGCCAACCTGGAGACGTTTCATTACAGGGTGGATTGCTTGAATCTTATAGGGTAAAGTGATATGATTTTTCTCTTGTTTAAGAAGGTAAATTTTATATCATACATTAAGATAGAGAGCTTTGCGAGTTCCCTCTTTCCCTCTGTCCACCCTTTGCTTCCGCAAAGCTCTCTCGGAATGCAGACTTGAAGACTTTTCATTACAGGGTGAATAATACTCTTAATCTCAGGGTCGTGGGTTCGAGCCCCACGTTGGGCGAGATGTGTTAACAAATTGCTACCTTAGAATATAAGGAATTAAGTCATATTATTTCCATAAGAGCAATGAAGCCATTGTTTAAGAAGGCAACTTTATATGGTTCAGTGGAGCTAAATCTCACCTTCCAACATAAGCAACTAGGGTCTATGATCTCTTTCACCATCAGGCCAGGAGAAATGAAACAATCCAAAAGGGGTAGGTTTTCAATGCTAATCACATGTTACTGGACACAGTCTAACTGAATACAATCTAAATTAAACCCCATTGTCAGACAAGAGCTACTATGGCCCATCATTTCCTTCACCATTTCTAATTGTTTTACGACTCTAGAAATGCAGACTTGGAGACTTCTCGTTATGATCCAAAAAGGGGAGATTTTCAAATCTTATCACCTGGACAGAAACTAAGGGATTAAAATCAAAACTAGATCTCACTGTGGAACAAGAGCTACTATGGCCCATTATATCCTTCACTGTTTCTGATTGTTTTACGAGTCTAGGAATGCCAACCTGGAGACGTTTCATTACAGGGTGGATTGCTTGAATCTTATAGGGTAAAGTGATATGATTTTTCTCTTGTTTAAGAAGGTAAATTTTATATCATACATTAAGATAGAGAGCTTTGCGAGTTCCCTCTTTCCCTCTGTCCACCCTTTGCTTCCGCAAAGCTCTCTCGGAATGCAGACTTGAAGACTTTTCATTACAGGGTGAATAATACTCTTAATCTCAGGGTCGTGGGTTCGAGCCCCACGTTGGGCGAGATGTGTTAACAAATTGCTACCTTAGAATATAAGGAATTAAGTCATATTATTTCCATAAGAGCAATGAAGCCATTGTTTAAGAAGGCAACTTTATATGGTTCAGTGGAGCTAAATCTCACCTTCCAACATAAGCAACTAGGGTCTATGATCTCTTTCACCATCAGGCCAGGAGAAATGAAACAATCCAAAAGGGGTAGGTTTTCAATGCTAATCACATGTTACTGGACACAGTCTAACTGAATACAATCTAAATTAAACCCCACTGTCAGACAAGAGCTACTATGGCCCATCATTTCCTTCACCATTTCTAATTGTTTTACGACTCTAGAAATGCAGACTTGGAGACTTCTCGTTATGATCCAAAAAGGGGAGATTTTCAAATCTTATCACCTGGACAGAAACTAAGGGATTAAAATCAAAACTAGATCTCACTGTGGAACAAGAGCTACTATGGCCCATTATATCCTTCACTGTTTCTGATTGTTTTACGAGTCTAGGAATGCCAACCTGGAGACGTTTCATTACAGGGTGGATTGCTTGAATCTTATAGGGTAAAGTGATATGATTTTTCTCTTGTTTAAGAAGGTAAATTTTATATCATACATTAAGATAGAGAGCTTTGCGAGTTCCCTCTTTCCCTCTGTCCACCCTTTGCTTCCGCAAAGCTCTCTCGGAATGCAGACTTGAAGACTTTTCATTACAGGGTGAGTTCTATAGGGTAAAGTGATCTGATTTTTCTCTTGTTTAAGAAGGTAAATTTATATATTATATTAAATAGTTAAACCAAGATAGAGAGCTTTGCAAGCTCTCTCCATCCACCCTTTGCATCCGAAGTCAGAGCATAATGCATGTAGGAATCAGCCCGGCTAGCTCAGTCGGTAGAGCATGAGACTCTTAATCTCAGGGTCGTGGGTTCGAGCCCCACGTTGGGCGAGATATGTAATTTTATTTCTCCTTTATTGAAAAAAATAAAAAAAGAAGGAAGGTGCTTACGTTTGGCCTAGGGAATCATAAAAGTCACCATATATTAGAGCAGATTGTATATTTGAAAAACATAGAAGGTGAAGAAACAGGAGTGTAGTTCTTTGGAAAAGTGTGTCAAGCAATTTAATTGTTGTAAGACGATTGAGGAATTCTTACAAAACATTTTAGTAGAGGGAGATTTTCAAATCTAACCATAAACCAGTGGACACAACCTAGCAGGGGAACATGTTAACAAAATGCTACCTTAGAATATAAGGAATTAAGTCATATTATTTCCATAAGAGCAATGAAGCCATTGTTTAAGAATGCAACTTTATATGGTTCAGTGGAGCTAAATCTCACCTTCCAACATAAGCAACTAGGGTCTATGATCTCTTTCACCATCAGGCCAGGAGAAATGAAACAATCCAAAAGGGGTAGGTTTTCAATGCTAATCACATGTTACTGGACACAGTCTAACTGAATACAATCTAAATTAAACCCCACTGTCAGACAAGAGCTACTATGGCCCATCATTTCCTTCACCATTTCTAATTGTTTTACGACTCTAGAAATGCAGACTTGGAGACTTCTCGTTATGATCCAAAAAGGGGAGATTTTCAAATCTTATCACCTGGACAGAAACTAAGGGATTAAAATCAAAACTAGATCTCACTGTGGAACAAGAGCTACTATGGCCCATTATATCCTTCACTGTTTCTGATTGTTTTACGAGTCTAGGAATGCCAACCTGGAGACGTTTCATTACAGGGTGGATTGCTTGAATCTTATAGGGTAAAGTGATATGATTTTTCTCTTGTTTAAGAAGGTAAATTTTATATCATACATTAAGATAGAGAGCTTTGCGAGTTCCCTCTTTCCCTCTGTCCACCCTTTGCTTCAGCAAAGCTCTCTCGGAATGCAGACTTGAAGACTTTTCATTACAGGGTGAGTTCTATAGGGTAAAGTGATCTGATTTTTCTCTTGTTTAAGAAGGTAAATTTATATATTATATTAAATAGTTAAACCAAGATAGAGAGCTTTGCAAGCTCTCTCCATCCACCCTTTGCATCCGAAGTCAGAGCATAATGCATGTAGGAATCAGCCCGGCTAGCTCAGTTCGAAGAGCATGTGACTTTTAATCTCAGGGTCGTGGGTTCGAGCCCCACGTTGGGCGAGATATGTAATTTTATGTCTCCTTTATTGAAAAAAATAAAAAAAGAAGGAAGGTGCTTACGTTTGGCCTAGGGAATCATAAAAGTCACCATATATTAGAGCAGATTGTATATTTGAAAAACATAGAAGGTGAAGAAACAGGAGTGTAGTTCTTTGGAAAAGTGTGTCAAGCAATTTAATTGTTGTAAGACGATTGAGGAATTCTTACAAAACATTTTAGTAGAGGGAGATTTTCAAATCTAACCATAAACCAGTGGACACAACCTAGCAGGGGAACATGTTAACAAAATGCTACCTTAGAATATAAGGAATTAAGTCATATTATTTCCATAAGAGCAATGAAGCCATTGTTTAAGAAGGCAACTTTATATGGTTCAGTGGAGCTAAATCTCACCTTCCAACATAAGCAACTAGGGTCTATGATCTCTTTCACCATCAGGCCAGGAGAAATGAAACAATCCAAAAGGGGTAGGTTTTCAATGCTAATCACATGTTACTGGACACAGTCTAACTGAATACAATCTAAATTAAACCCCACTGTCAGACAAGAGCTACTATGGCCCATCATTTCCTTCACCATTTCTAATTGTTTTACGACTCTAGAAATGCAGACTTGGAGACTTCTCGTTATGATCCAAAAAGGGGAGATTTTCAAATCTTATCACCTGGACAGAAACTAAGGGATTAAAATCAAAACTAGATCTCACTGTGGAACAAGAGCTACTATGGCCCATTATATCCTTCACTGTTTCTGATTGTTTTACGAGTCTAGGAATGCCAACCTGGAGACGTTTCATTACAGGGTGGATTGCTTGAATCTTATAGGGTAAAGTGATATGATTTTTCTCTTGTTTAAGAAGGTAAATTTTATATCATACATTAAGATAGAGAGCTTTGCGAGTTCCCTCTTTCCCTCTGTCCACCCTTTGCTTCCGCAAAGCTCTCTCGGAATGCAGACTTGAAGACTTTTCATTACAGGGTGAGTTCTATAGGGTAAAGTGATCTGATTTTTCTCTTGTTTAAGAAGGTAAATTTATATATTATATTAAATAGTTAAACCAAGATAGAGAGCTTTGCAAGCTCTCTCCATCCACCCTTTGCATCCCAAGTCAGAGCATAATGCTTGTAGGAATCAGCCCAGCTAGCTCAGTCGGTAGAGCATGAGACTCTTAATCTCAGGGTCGTGGGTTCGAGCCCCACGTTGGGCGAGATATGTAATTTTATGTCTCCTTTATTGAAAAAAATAAAAAAAGAAGGAAGGTGCTTACGTTTGGCCTAGGGAATCATAAAAGTCACCATATATTAGAGCAGATTGTATATTTGAAAAACATAGAAGGTGAAGAAACAGGAATGTAGTTCTTTGGAAAAGTGTGTCAAGCAATTTAATTGTTGTAAGACGATTGAGGAATTCTTACAAAACATTTTAGTAGAGGGAGATTTTCAAATCTAACCATAAACCAGTGGACACAACCTAGCAGGGGAACATGTTAACAAAATGCTACCTTAGAATATAAGGAATTAAGTCATATTATTTCCATAAGAGCAATGAAGCCATTGTTTAAGAATGCAACTTTATATGTTTCAGTGGAGCTAAATCTCACCTTCCAACATAAGCAACTAGGGTCTATGATCTCTTTCACCATCAGGCCAGGAGAAATGAAACAATCCAAAAGGGGTAGGTTTTCAATGCTAATCACATGTTACTGGACACAGTCTAACTGAATACAATCTAAATTAAACCCCACTGTCAGACAAGAGCTACTATGGCCCATCATTTCCTTCACCATTTCTAATTGTTTTACGACTCTAGAAATGCACACTTGGAGACTTCTCGTTATGATCCAAAAAGGGGAGTTTTTCAAATCTTATCACCTGGACAGAAACTAAGGGATTAAAATCAAAACTAGATCTCACTGTGGAACAAGAGCTACTATGGCCCATTATATCCTTCACTGTTTCTGATTGTTTTACGAGTCTAGGAATGCCAACCTGGAGACGTTTCATTACAGGTTGGATTGCTTGAATCTTATAGGGTAAAGTGATATGATTTTTCTCTTGTTTAAGAAGGTAAATTTTATATCATACATTAAGATAGAGAGCTTTGCGAGTTCCCTCTTTCCCTCTGTCCACCCTTTGCTTCCGCAAAGCTCTCTCGGAATGCAGACGTGAAGACTTTTCATTACAGGGTGAATTATACTCTTAATCTCAGGGTCGTGGGTTCGAGCCCCACGTTGGGCGAGATGTGTTAACAAATTGCTACCTTAGAATATAAGGAATTAAGTCATATTATTTCCATAAGAGCAATGAAGCCATTGTTTAAGAAGGCAACTTTATATGGTTCAGTGGAGCTAAATCTCACCTTCCAACATAAGCAACTAGGGTCTATGATCTCTTTCACCATCAGGCCAGGAGAAATGAAACAATCCAAAAGGGGTAGGTTTTCAATGCTAATCACATGTTACTGGACACAGTCTAACTGAATACAATCTAAATTAAACCCCACTGTCAGACAAGAGCTACTATGGCCCATCATTTCCTTCACCATTTCTAATTGTTTTACGACTCTAGAAATGCAGACTTGGAGACTTCTCGTTATGATCCAAAAAGGGGAGATTTTCAAATCTTATCACCTGGACAGAAACTAAGGGATTAAAATCAAAACTAGATCTCACTGTGGAACAAGAGCTACTATGGCCCATTATATCCTTCACTGTTTCTGATTGTTTTACGAGTCTAGGAATGCCAACCTGGAGACGTTTCATTACAGGGTGGATTGCTTGAATCTTATAGGGTAAAGTGATATGATTTTTCTCTTGTTTAAGAAGGTAAATTTTATATCATACATTAAGATAGAGAGCTTTGCGAGTTCCCTCTTTCCCTCTGTCCACCCTTTGCTTCCGCAAAGCTCTCTCGGAATGCAGACTTGAAGACTTTTCATTACAGGGTGAATAATACTCTTAATCTCAGGGTCGTGGGTTCGAGCCCCACGTTGGGCGAGATGTGTTAACAAATTGCTACCTTAGAATATAAGGAATTAAGTCATATTATTTCCATAAGAGCAATGAAGCCATTGTTTAAGAAGGCAACTTTATATGGTTCAGTGGAGCTAAATCTCACCTTCCA
Source organism: Pelobates fuscus (assembly GCF_036172605.1). Classification (NCBI taxonomy): domain Eukaryota; kingdom Metazoa; phylum Chordata; class Amphibia; order Anura; family Pelobatidae; genus Pelobates; species Pelobates fuscus. The sequence goes on from NC_086318.1 coordinate 65,079,832, forward strand.
ACATAAGCAACTAGGGTCTATGATCTCTTTCACCATCAGGCCAGGAGAAATGAAACAATCCAAAAGGGGTAGGTTTTCAATGCTAATCACATGTTACTGGACACAGTCTAACTGAATACAATCTAAATTAAACCCCACTGTCAGACAAGAGCTACTATGGCCCATCATTTCCTTCACCATTTCTAATTGTTTTACGACTCTAGAAATGCAGACTTGGAGACTTCTCGTTATGATCCAAAAAGGGGAGATTTTCAAATCTTATCACCTGGACAGAAACTAAGGGATTAAAATCAAAACTAGATCTCACTGTGGAACAAGAGCTACTATGGCCCATTATATCCTTCACTGTTTCTGATTGTTTTACGAGTCTAGGAATGCCAACCTGGAGACGTTTCATTACAGGGTGGATTGCTTGAATCTTATAGGGTAAAGTGATATGATTTTTCTCTTGTTTAAGAAGGTAAATTTTATATCATACATTAAGATAGAGAGCTTTGCGAGTTCCCTCTTTCCCTCTGTCCACCCTTTGCTTCCGCAAAGCTCTCTCGGAATGCAGACTTGAAGACTTTTCATTACAGGGTGAGTTCTATAGGGTAAAGTGATCTGATTTTTCTCTTGTTTAAGAAGGTAAATTTATATATTATATTAAATAGTTAAACCAAGATAGAGAGCTTTGCAAGCTCTCTCCATCCACCCTTTGCATCCGAAGTCAGAGCATAATGCATGTAGGAATCAGCCCGGCTAGCTCAGTCGGTAGAGCATGAGACTCTTAATCTCAGGGTCGTGGGTTCGAGCCCCACGTTGGGCGAGATATGTAATTTTATTTCTCCTTTATTGAAAAAAATAAAAAAAGAAGGAAGGTGCTTACGTTTGGCCTAGGGAATCATAAAAGTCACCATATATTAGAGCAGATTGTATATTTGAAAAACATAGAAGGTGAAGAAACAGGAGTGTAGTTCTTTGGAAAAGTGTGTCAAGCAATTTAATTGTTGTAAGACGATTGAGGAATTCTTACAAAACATTTTAGTAGAGGGAGATTTTCAAATCTAACCATAAACCAGTGGACACAACCTAGCAGGGGAACATGTTAACAAAATGCTACCTTAGAATATAAGGAATTAAGTCATATTATTTCCATAAGAGCAATGAAGCCATTGTTTAAGAATGCAACTTTATATGGTTCAGTGGAGCTAAATCTCACCTTCCAACATAAGCAACTAGGGTCTATGATCTCTTTCACCATCAGGCCAGGAGAAATGAAACAATCCAAAAGGGGTAGGTTTTCAATGCTAATCACATGTTACTGGACACAGTCTAACTGAATACAATCTAAATTAAACCCCACTGTCAGACAAGAGCTACTATGGCCCATCATTTCCTTCACCATTTCTAATTGTTTTACGACTCTAGAAATGCAGACTTGGAGACTTCTCGTTATGATCCAAAAAGGGGAGATTTTCAAATCTTATCACCTGGACAGAAACTAAGGGATTAAAATCAAAACTAGATCTCACTGTGGAACAAGAGCTACTATGGCCCATTATATCCTTCACTGTTTCTGATTGTTTTACGAGTCTAGGAATGCCAACCTGGAGACGTTTCATTACAGGGTGGATTGCTTGAATCTTATAGGGTAAAGTGATATGATTTTTCTCTTGTTTAAGAAGGTAAATTTTATATCATACATTAAGATAGAGAGCTTTGCGAGTTCCCTCTTTCCCTCTGTCCACCCTTTGCTTCAGCAAAGCTCTCTCGGAATGCAGACTTGAAGACTTTTCATTACAGGGTGAGTTCTATAGGGTAAAGTGATCTGATTTTTCTCTTGTTTAAGAAGGTAAATTTATATATTATATTAAATAGTTAAACCAAGATAGAGAGCTTTGCAAGCTCTCTCCATCCACCCTTTGCATCCGAAGTCAGAGCATAATGCATGTAGGAATCAGCCCGGCTAGCTCAGTTCGAAGAGCATGTGACTTTTAATCTCAGGGTCGTGGGTTCGAGCCCCACGTTGGGCGAGATATGTAATTTTATTTCTCCTTTATTGAAAAAAATAAAAAAAGAAGGAAGGTGCTTACGTTTGGCCTAGGGAATCATAAAAGTCACCATATATTAGAGCAGATTGTATATTTGAAAAACATAGAAGGTGAAGAAACAGGAGTGTAGTTCTTTGGAAAAGTGTGTCAAGCAATTTAATTGTTGTAAGACGATTGAGGAATTCTTACAAAACATTTTAGTAGAGGGAGATTTTCAAATCTAACCATAAACCAGTGGACACAACCTAGCAGGGGAACATGTTAACAAAATGCTACCTTAGAATATAAGGAATTAAGTCATATTATTTCCATAAGAGCAATGAAGCCATTGTTTAAGAAGGCAACTTTATATGGTTCAGTGGAGCTAAATCTCACCTTCCAACATAAGCAACTAGGGTCTATGATCTCTTTCACCATCAGGCCAGGAGAAATGAAACAATCCAAAAGGGGTAGGTTTTCAATGCTAATCACATGTTACTGGACACAGTCTAACTGAATACAATCTAAATTAAACCCCACTGTCAGACAAGAGCTACTATGGCCCATCATTTCCTTCACCATTTCTAATTGTTTTACGACTCTAGAAATGCAGACTTGGAGACTTCTCGTTATGATCCAAAAAGGGGAGATTTTCAAATCTTATCACCTGGACAGAAACTAAGGGATTAAAATCAAAACTAGATCTCACTGTGGAACAAGAGCTACTATGGCCCATTATATCCTTCACTGTTTCTGATTGTTTTACGAGTCTAGGAATGCCAACCTGGAGACGTTTCATTACAGGGTGGATTGCTTGAATCTTATAGGGTAAAGTGATATGATTTTTCTCTTGTTTAAGAAGGTAAATTTTATATCATACATTAAGATAGAGAGCTTTGCGAGTTCCCTCTTTCCCTCTGTCCACCCTTTGCTTCCGCAAAGCTCTCTCGGAATGCAGACTTGAAGACTTTTCATTACAGGGTGAGTTCTATAGGGTAAAGTGATCTGATTTTTCTCTTGTTTAAGAAGGTAAATTTATATATTATATTAAATAGTTAAACCAAGATAGAGAGCTTTGCAAGCTCTCTCCATCCACCCTTTGCATCCGAAGTCAGAGCATAATGCATGTAGGAATCAGCCCGGCTAGCTCAGTTTGAAGAGCATGAGACTCTTAATCTCAGGGTCGTGGGTTCGAGCCCCACGTTGGGCGAGATATGTAATTTTATTTCTCCTTTATTGAAAAAAATAAAAAAAGAAGGAAGGTGCTTACGTTTGGCCTAGGGAATCATAAAAGTCACCATATATTAGAGCAGATTGTATATTTGAAAAACATAGAAGGTGAAGAAACAGGAGTGTAGTTCTTTGGAAAAGTGTGTCAAGCAATTTAATTGTTGTAAGACGATTGAGGAATTCTTACAAAACATTTTAGTAGAGGGAGATTTTCAAATCTAACCATAAACCAGTGGACACAACCTAGCAGGGGAACATGTTAACAAAATGCTACCTTAGAATATAAGGAATTAAGTCATATTATTTCCATAAGAGCAATGAAGCCATTGTTTAAGAAGGCAACTTTATATGGTTCAGTGGAGCTAAATCTCACCTTCCAACATAAGCAAATAGGGTCTATGATCTCTTTCACCATCAGGCCAGGAGAAATGAAACAATCCAAAAGGGGTAGGTTTTCAATGCTAATCACATGTTACTGGACACAGTCTAACTGAATACAATCTAAATTAAACCCCACTGTCAGACAAGAGCTACTATGGCCCATCATTTCCTTCACCATTTCTAATTGTTTTACGACTCTAGAAATGCAGACTTGGAGACTTCTCGTTATGATCCAAAAAGGGGAGATTTTCAAATCTTATCACCTGGACAGAAACTAAGGGATTAAAATCAAAACTAGATCTCACTGTGGAACAAGAGCTACTATGGCCCATTATATCCTTCACTGTTTCTGATTGTTTTACGAGTCTAGGAATGCCAACCTGGAGACGTTTCATTACAGGGTGGATTGCTTGAATCTTATAGGGTAAAGTGATATGATTTTTCTCTTGTTTAAGAAGGTAAATTTTATATCATACATTAAGATAGAGAGCTTTGCGAGTTCCCTCTTTCCCTCTGTACACCCTTTGCTTCCGCAAAGCTCTCTCGGAATGCAGACTTGAGGACTTTTCATTACAGGGTGAGTTCTATAGGGTAAAGTGATCTGATTTCTCTCTTGTTTAAGAAGGTAAATTTATATATTATATTAAATAGTTAAACCAAGATAGAGAGCTTTGCAAGCTCTCTCCATCCACCCTTTGCATCCGAAGTCAGAGCATAATGCATGTAGGAATCAGCCCGGCTAGCTCAGTCGGTAGAGCATGAGACTCTTAATCTCAGGGTCGTGGGTTCGAGCCACACGTTGGGCGAGATATGTAATTTTATGTCTCCTTTATTGAAAAAAATAAAAAAAGAAGCAAGGTGCTTATGTTTGGCCTAGGGAATCATAAAAGTCACCATATATTAGAGCAGATTGTATATTTGAAAAACATAGAAGGTGAAGAAACAGGAGTGTAGTTCTTTGGAAAAGTGTGTCAAGCAATTTAATTGTTGTAAGACGATTGAGGAATTCTTACAAAACATTTTAGTAGAGGGAGATTTTCAAATCTAACCATAAACCAGTGGACACAACCTAGCAGGGGAACATGTTAACAAAATGCTACCTTAGAATATAAGGAATTAAGTCATATTATTTCCATAAGAGCAATGAAGCCATTGTTTAAGAAGGCAACTTTATATGGTTCAGTGGAGCTAAATCTCACCTTCCAACATAAGCAACTAGGGTCTATGATCTCTTTCACCATCAGGCCAGGAGAAATGAAACAATCCAAAAGGGGTAGGTTTTCAATGCTAATCACATGTTACTGGACACAGTCTAACTGAATACAATCTAAATTAAACCCCACTGTCAGACAAGAGCTACTATGGCCCATCATTTCCTTCACCATTTCTAATTGTTTTACGACTCTAGAAATGCAGACTTGGAGACTTCTCGTTATGATCCAAAAAGGGGAGATTTTCAAATCTGATCACCTGGACAGAAACTAAGGGATTAAAATAAAAACTAGATCTCACTGTGGAACAAGAGCTACTATGGCCCATTATATCCTTCACTGTTTCTGATTGTTTTACGAGTCTAGGAATGCCAACCTGGAGACGTTTCATTACAGGGTGGATTGCTTGAATCTTATAGGGTAAAGTGATATGATTTTTCTCTTGTTTAAGAAGGTAAATTTTATATCATACATTAAGATAGAGAGCTTTGCGAGTTCCCTCTTTCCCTCTGTCCACCCTTTGCTTCCGCAAAGCTCTCTCGGAATGCAGACTTGAAGACTTTTCATTACAGGGTGTGTTCTATAGGGTAAAGTGATCTGATTTTTCTCTTGTTTAAGAAGGTAAATTTATATATTATATTAAATAGTTAAACCAAGATAGAGAGCTTTGCAAGCTCTCTCCATCCACCCTTTGCATCTGAAGTCAGAGCATAATGCATGTAGGAATCAGCCCGGCTAGCTCAGTCGGTAGAGCATGAGACTCTTAATCTCAGGGTCGTGGGTTCGAGCCCCACGTTGGGCGAGATGTGTTAACAAATTGCTACCTTAGAATATAAGGAATTAAGTCATATTATTTCCATAAGAGCAATGAAGCCATTGTTTAAGAAGGCAACTTTATATGGTTCAGTGGAGCTAAATCTCACCTTCCAACATAAGCAACTAGGGTCTATGATCTCTTTCACCATCAGGCCAGGAGAAATGAAACAATCCAAAATGGGTAGGTTTTCAATGCTAATCACATGTTACTGGACACAGTCTAACTGAATACAATCTAAATTAAACCCCACTGTCAGACAAGAGATACTATGGCCCATCATTTCCTTCACCATTTCTAATTGTTTTACGACTCTAGAAATGCAGACTTGGAGACTTCTCGTTATGATCCAAAAAGGGGAGATTTTCAAATCTTATCACCTGGACAGAAACTAAGGGATTAAAATCAAAACTAGATCTCACTGTGGAACAAGAGCTACTATGGCCCATTATATCCTTCACTGTTTCTTATTGTTTTACGAGTCTAGGAATGCCAACCTGGAGACGTTTCATTACAGGTTGGATTGCTTGAATCTTATAGGGTAAAGTGATATGATTTTTCTCTTGTTTAAGAAGGTAAATTTTATATCATATATTAAGATAGAGAGCTTTGCGAGTTCCCTCTTTCCCTCTGTCCACCCTTTGCTTCCGCAAAGCTCTCTCGGAATGCAGACTTGAAGACTTTTCATTACAGGGTGAGTTCTATAGGGTAAAGTGATCTGATTTTTCTCTTGTTTAAGAAGGTAAATTTATATATTATATTAAATAGTTAAACCAAGATAGAGAGCTTTGCAAGCTCTCTCCATCCACCCTTTGCATCTGAAGTCAGAGCATAATGCATGTAGGAATCAGCCCGGCTAGCTCAGTTTGAAGAGCATGAGACTCTTAATCTCAGGGTCGTGGGTTCGAGCCCCACGTTGGGCGAGATATGTAATTTTATTTCTCCTTTATTGAAAAAAATAAAAAAAGAAGGAAGGTGCTTACGTTTGGCCTAGGGAATCATAAAAGTCACCATATATTAGAGCAGATTGTATATTTGAAAAACATAGAAGGTGAAGAAACAGGAGTGTAGTTCTTTGGAAAAGTGTGTCAAGCAATTTAATTGTTGTAAGACGATTGAGGAATTCTTACAAAACATTTTAGTAGAGGGAGATTTTCAAATCTAACCATAAACCAGTGGACACAACCTAGCAGGGGAACATGTTAACAAAATGCTACCTTAGAATATAAGGAATTAAGTCATATTATTTCCATAAGAGCAATGAAGCCATTGTTTAAGAAGGCAACTTTATATGGTTCAGTGGAGCTAAATCTCACCTTCCAACATAAGCAAATAGGGTCTATGATCTCTTTCACCATCAGGCCAGGAGAAATGAAACAATCCAAAAGGGGTAGGTTTTCAATGCTAATCACATGTTACTGGACACAGTCTAACTGAATACAATCTAAATTAAACCCCACTGTCAGACAAGAGCTACTATGGCCCATCATTTCCTTCACCATTTCTAATTGTTTTACGACTCTAGAAATGCAGACTTGGAGACTTCTCGTTATGATCCAAAAAGGGGAGATTTTCAAATCTTATCACCTGGACAGAAACTAAGGGATTAAAATCAAAACTAGATCTCACTGTGGAACAAGAGCTACTATGGCCCATTATATCCTTCACTGTTTCTGATTGTTTTACGAGTCTAGGAATGCCAACCTGGAGATGTTTCATTACAGGTTGGATTGCTTGAATCTTATAGGGTAAAGTGATATGATTTTTCTCTTGTTTAAGAAGGTAAATTTTATATCATACATTAAGATAGAGAGCTTTGCGAGTTCCCTCTTTCCCTCTGTACACCCTTTGCTTCCGCAAAGCTCTCTCGGAATGCAGACTTGAGGACTTTTCATTACAGGGTGAGTTCTATAGGGTAAAGTGATCTGATTTCTCTCTTGTTTAAGAAGGTAAATTTATATATTATATTAAATAGTTAAACCAAGATAGAGAGCTTTGCAAGCTCTCTCCATCCACCCTTTGCATCCGAAGTCAGAGCATAATGCATGTAGGAATCAGCCCGGCTAGCTCAGTCGGTAGAGCATGAGACTCTTAATCTCAGGGTCGTGGGTTCGAGCCACACGTTGGGCGAGATATGTAATTTTATGTCTCCTTTATTGAAAAAAATAAAAAAAGAAGGAAGGTGCTTATGTTTGGCCTAGGGAATCATAAAAGTCACCATATATTAGAGCAGATTGTATATTTGAAAAACATAGAAGGTGAAGAAACAGGAGTGTAGTTTTTTGGAAAAGTGTGTCAAGCAATTTAATTGTTGTAAGACGATTGAGGAATTCTTACAAAACATTTTAGTAGAGGGAGATTTTCAAATCTAACCATAAACCAGTGGACACAACCTAGCAGGGGAACATGTTAACAAAATGCTACCTTAGAATATAAGGAATTAAGTCATATTATTTCCATAAGAGCAATGAAGCCATTGTTTAAGAAGGCAACTTTATATGGTTCAGTGGAGCTAAATCTCACCTTCCAACATAAGCAACTAGGGTCTATGATCTCTTTCACCATCAGGCCAGGAGAAATGAAACAATCCAAAAGGGGTAGGTTTTCAATGCTAATCACATGTTACTGGACACAGTCTAACTGAATACAATCTAAATTAAACCCCACTGTCAGACAAGAGCTACTATGGCCCATCATTTCCTTCACCATTTCTAATTGTTTTACGACTCTAGAAATGCAGACTTGGAGACTTCTCGTTATGATCCAAAAAGGGGAGATTTTCAAATCTGATCACCTGGACAGAAACTAAGGGATTAAAATAAAAACTAGATCTCACTGTGGAACAAGAGCTACTATGGCCCATTATATCCTTCACTGTTTCTGATTGTTTTACGAGTCTAGGAATGCCAACCTGGAGACGTTTCATTACAGGGTGGATTGCTTGAATCTTATAGGGTAAAGTGATATGATTTTTCTCTTGTTTAAGAAGGTAAATTTTATATCATACATTAAGATAGAGAGCTTTGCGAGTTCCCTCTTTCCCTCTGTCCACCCTTTGCTTCCGCAAAGCTCTCTCGGAATGCAGACTTGAAGACTTTTCATTACAGGGTGTGTTCTATAGGGTAAAGTGATCTGATTTTTCTCTTGTTTAAGAAGGTAAATTTATATATTATATTAAATAGTTAAACCAAGATAGAGAGCTTTGCAAGCTCTCTCCAAGGAAGGTGCTTACGTTTGGCCTAGGGAATCATAAAAGTCACCATATATTAGAGCAGATTGTATATTTGAAAAACATAGAAGGTGAAGAAACAGGAGTGTAGTTCTTTGGAAAAGTGTGTCAAGCAATTTAATTGTTGTAAGACGATTGAGGAATTCTTACAAAACATTTAGAATATAAGGAATTAAGTCATATTATTTCCATAAGAGCAATGAAGCCATTGTTTAAGAAGGCAACTTTATATGGTTCAGTGGAGCTAAATCTCACCTTCCAACATAAGCAACTAGGGTCTATGATCTCTTTCACCATCAGGCCAGGAGAAATGAAACAATCCAAAAGGGGTAGGTTTTCAATGCTAATCACATGTTACTGGAAACAGTCTAACTGAATACAATCTAAATTAAACCCCACTGTCAGACAAGAGCTACTATGGCCCATCATTTCCTTCACCATTTCTAATTGTTTTACGACTCTAGAAATGCAGACTTGGAGACTTCTCGTTATGATCCAAAAAGGGGAGATTTTCAAATCTTATCACCTGGACAGAAACTAAGGGATTAAAATCAAAACTAGATCTCACTGTGGAACAAGAGCTACTATGGCCCATTATATCCTTCACTGTTTCTGATTGTTTTACGAGTCTAGGAATGCCAACCTGGAGACGTTTCATTACAGGTTGGATTGCTTGAATCTTATAGGGTAAAGTGATATGATTTTTCTCTTGTTTAAGAAGGTAAATTTTATATCATACATTAAGATAGAGAGCTTTGCGAGTTCCCTCTTTCCCTCTGTCCACCCTTTGCTTCCACAAAGCTCTCTCGGAATGCAGACTTGAAGAATTTTCATTACAGAGTGAATTATACTCTTAATCTCAGGGTCGTGGGTTCGAGCCCCACGTTGGGCGAGATGTGTTAACAAATTGCTACCTTAGAATATAAGGAATTAAGTCATATTATTTCCATAAGAGCAATGAAGCCATTGTTTAAGAAGGCAACTTTATATGGTTCAGTGGAGCTAAATCTCACCTTCCAACATAAGCAACTAGGGTCTATGATCTCTTTCACCATCAGGCCAGGAGAAATGAAACAATCCAAAATGGGTAGGTTTTCAATGCTAATCACATGTTACTGGACACAGTCTAACTGAATACAATCTAAATTAAACCCCACTGTCAGACAAGAGATACTATGGCCCATCATTTCCTTCACCATTTCTAATTGTTTTACGACTCTAGAAATGCAGACTTGGAGACTTCTCGTTATGATCCAAAAAGGGGAGATTTTCAAATCTTATCACCTGGACAGAAACTAAGGGATTAAAATCAAAACTAGATCTCACTGTGGAACAAGAGCTACTATGGCCCATTATATCCTTCACTGTTTCTGATTGTTTTACGAGTCTAGGAATGCCAACCTGGAGACGTTTCATTACAGGTTGGATTGCTTGAATCTTATAGGGTAAAGTGATATGATTTTTCTCTTGTTTAAGAAGGTAAATTTTATATCATATATTAAGATAGAGAGCTTTGCGAGTTCCCTCTTTCCCTCTGTCCACCCTTTGCTTCCGCAAAGCTCTCTCGGAATGCAGACTTGAAGACTTTTCATTACAGGGTGAGTTCTATAGGGTAAAGTGATCTGATTTTTCTCTTGTTTAAGAAGGTAAATTTATATATTATATTAAATAGTTAAACCAAGATAGAGAGCTTTGCAAGCTCTCTCCATCCACCCTTTGCATCTGAAGTCAGAGCATAATGCATGTAGGAATCAGCCCGGCTAGCTCAGTTTGAAGAGCATGAGACTCTTAATCTCAGGGTCGTGGGTTCGAGCCCCACGTTGGGCGAGATATGTAATTTTATTTCTCCTTTATTGAAAAAAATAAAAAAAGAAGGAAGGTGCTTACGTTTGGCCTAGGGAATCATAAAAGTCACCATATATTAGAGCAGATTGTATATTTGAAAAACATAGAAGGTGAAGAAACAGGAGTGTAGTTCTTTGGAAAAGTGTGTCAAGCAATTTAATTGTTGTAAGACGATTGAGGAATTCTTACAAAACATTTTAGTAGAGGGAGATTTTCAAATCTAACCATAAACCAGTGGACACAACCTAGCAGGGGAACATGTTAACAAAATGCTACCTTAGAATATAAGGAATTAAGTCATATTATTTCCATAAGAGCAATGAAGCCATTGTTTAAGAAGGCAACTTTATATGGTTCAGTGGAGCTAAATCTCACCTTCCAACATAAGCAAATAGGGTCTATGATCTCTTTCACCATCAGGCCAGGAGAAATGAAACAATCCAAAAGGGGTAGGTTTTCAATGCTAATCACATGTTACTGGACACAGTCTAACTGAATACAATCTAAATTAAACCCCACTGTCAGACAAGAGCTACTATGGCCCATCATTTCCTTCACCATTTCTAATTGTTTTACGACTCTAGAAATGCAGACTTGGAGACTTCTCGTTATGATCCAAAAAGGGGAGATTTTCAAATCTTATCACCTGGACAGAAACTAAGGGATTAAAATCAAAACTAGATCTCACTGTGGAACAAGAGCTACTATGGCCCATTATATCCTTCACTGTTTCTGATTGTTTTACGAGTCTAGGAATGCCAACCTGGAGATGTTTCATTACAGGTTGGATTGCTTGAATCTTATAGGGTAAAGTGATATGATTTTTCTCTTGTTTAAGAAGGTAAATTTTATATCATACATTAAGATAGAGAGCTTTGCGAGTTCCCTCTTTCCCTCTGTCCACCCTTTGCTTCCACAAAGCTCTCTCGGAATGCAGACTTGAAGACTTTTCATTACAGGGTGAATTATACTCTTAATCTCAGGGTCGTGGGTTCGAGCCCCACGTTGGGCGAGATGTGTTAACAAATTGCTACCTTAGAATATAAGGAATTAAGTCATATTATTTCCATAAGAGCAATGAAGCCATTGTTTAAGAAGGCAACTTTATATGGTTCAGTGGAGCTAAATCTCACCTTCCAACATAAGCAACTAGGGTCTATGATCTCTTTCACCATCAGGCCAGGAGAAATGAAACAATCCAAAAGGGGTAGGTTTTCAATGCTAATCACATGTTACTGGACACAGTCTAACTGAATACAATCTAAATTAAACCCCACTGTCAGACAAGAGCTACTTTGGCCCATCATTTCCTTCACCATTTCTAATTGTTTTACGACTCTAGAAATGCAGACTTGGAGACTTCTCGTTATGATCCAAAAAGGGGAGATTTTCAAATCTTATCACCTGGACAGAAACTAAGGGATTAAAATCAAAACTAGATCTCACTGTGGAACAAGAGCTACTATGGCCCATTATATCCTTCACTGTTTCTGATTGTTTTACGAGTCTAGGAATGCCAACCTGGAGACGTTTCATTACAGGGTGGATTGCTTGAATCTTATAGGGTAAAGTGATATGATTTTTCTCTTGTTTAAGAAGGTAAATTTTATATCATACATTAAGATAGAGAGCTTTGCGAGTTCCCTCTTTCCCTCTGTCCACCCTTTGCTTCCGCAAAGCTCTCTCGGAATGCAGACTTGAGGACTTTTCATTACAGGGTGAGTTCTATAGGGTAAAGTGATCTGATTTCTCTCTTGTTTAAGAAGGTAAATTTATATATTATATTAAATAGTTAAACCAAGATAGAGAGCTTTGCAAGCTCTCTCCATCCACCCTTTGCATCCGAAGTCAGAGCATAATGCATGTAGGAATCAGCCCGGCTAGCTCAGTCGGTAGAGCATGAGACTCTTAATCTCAGGGTCGTGGGTTCGAGCCACATGTTGGGCGAGATATGTAATTTTATGTCTCCTTTATTGAAAAAAATAAAAAAAGAAGGAAGGTGCTTATGTTTGGCCTAGGGAATCATAAAAGTCACCATATATTAGAGCAGATTGTATATTTGAAAAACATAGAAGGTGAAGAAACAGGAGTGTAGTTCTTTGGAAAAGTGTGTCAAGCAATTTAATTGTTGTAAGACGATTGAGGAATTCTTACAAAACATTTTAGTAGAGGGAGATTTTCAAATCTAACCATAAACCAGTGGACACAACCTAGCAGGGGAACATGTTAACAAAATGCTACCTTAGAATATAAGGAATTAAGTCATATTATTTCCATAAGAGCAATGAAGCCATTGTTTAAGAAGGCAACTTTATATGGTTCAGTGGAGCTAAATCTCACCTTCCAACATAAGCAACTAGGGTCTATGATCTCTTTCACCATCAGGCCAGGAGAAATGAAACAATCCAAAAGGGGTAGGTTTTCAATGCTAATCACATGTTACTGGACACAGTCTAACTGAATACAATCTAAATTAAACCCCACTGTCAGACAAGAGCTACTATGGCCCATCATTTCCTTCACCATTTCTAATTGTTTTACGACTCTAGAAATGCAGACTTGGAGACTTCTCGTTATGATCCAAAAAGGGGAGATTTTCAAATCTGATCACCTGGACAGAAACTAAGGGATTAAAATCAAAACTAGATCTCACTGTGGAACAAGAGCTACTATGGCCCATTATATCCTTCACTGTTTCTGATTGTTTTACGAGTCTAGGAATGCCAACCTGGAGACGTTTCATTACAGGGTGGATTGCTTGAATCTTATAGGGTAAAGTGATATGATTTTTCTCTTGTTTAAGAAGGTAAATTTTATATCATACATTAAGATAGAGAGCTTTGCGAGTTCCCTCTTTCCCTCTGTCCACCCTTTGCTTCCGCAAAGCTCTCTCGGAATGCAGACTTGAAGACTTTTCATTACAAGGTGTGTTCTATAGGGTAAAGTGATCTGATTTTTCTCTTGTTTAAGAAGGTAAATTTATATATTATATTAAATAGTTAAACCAAGATAGAGAGCTTTGCAAGCTCTCTCCAAGGAAGGTGCTTACGTTTGGCCTAGGGAATCATAAAAGTCACCATATATTAGAGCAGATTGTATATTTGAAAAACATAGAAGGTGAAGAAACAGGAGTGTAGTTCTTTGGAAAAGTGTGTCAAGCAATTTAATTGTTGTAAGACGATTGAGGAATTCTTACAAAACATTTAGAATATAAGGAATTAAGTCATATTATTTCCATAAGAGCAATGAAGCCATTGTTTAAGAAGGCAACTTTATATGGTTCAGTGGAGCTAAATCTCACCTTCCAACATAAGCAACTAGGGTCTATGATCTCTTTCACCATCAGGCCAGGAGAAATGAAACAATCCAAAAGGGGTAGGTTTTCAATGCTAATCACATGTTACTGGACACAGTCTAACTGAATACAATCTAAATTAAACCCCACTGTCAGACAAGAGCTACTATGGCCCATCATTTCCTTCACCATTTCTAATTGTTTTACGACTCTAGAAATGCAGACTTGGAGACTTCTCGTTATGATCCAAAAAGGGGAGATTTTCAAATCTTATCACCTGGACAGAAACTAAGGGATTAAAATCAAAACTAGATCTCACTGTGGAACAAGAGCTACTATGGCCCATTATATCCTTCACTGTTTCTGATTGTTTTACGAGTCTAGGAATGCCAACCTGGAGACGTTTCATTACAGGTTGGATTGCTTGAATCTTATAGGGTAAAGTGATATGATTTTTCTCTTGTTTAAGAAGGTAAATTTTATATCATACATTAAGATAGAGAGCTTTGCGAGTTCCCTCTTTCCCTCTGTCCACCCTTTGCTTCCACAAAGCTCTCTCGGAATGCAGACTTGAAGACTTTTCATTACAGGGTGAATTATACTCTTAATCTCAGGGTCGTGGGTTCGTGCCCCACGTTGGGCGAGATGTGTTAACAAATTGCTACCTTAGAATATAAGGAATTAAGTCATATTATTTCCATAAGAGCAATGAAGCCATTGTTTAAGAAGGCAACTTTATATGGTTCAGTGGAGCTAAATCTCACCTTCCAACATAAGCAACTAGGGTCTATGATCTCTTTCACCATCAGGCCAGGAGAAATGAAACAATCCAAAATGGGTAGGTTTTCAATGCTAATCACATGTTACTGGACACAGTCTAACTGAATACAATCTAAATTAAACCCCACTGTCAGACAAGAGCTACTATGGCCCATCATTTCCTTCACCATTTCTAATTGTTTTACGACTCTAGAAATGCAGACTTGGAGACTTCTCGTTATGATCCAAAAAGGGGAGATTTTCAAATCTTATCACCTGGACAGAAACTAAGGGATTAAAATCAAAACTAGATCTCACTGTGGAACAAGAGCTACTATGGCCCATTATATCCTTCACTGTTTCTGATTGTTTTACGAGTCTAGGAATGCCAACCTGGAGACGTTTCATTACAGGTTGGATTGCTTGAATCTTATAGGGTAAAGTGGTATGATTTTTCTCTTGTTTAAGAAGGTAAATTTTATATCATATATTAAGATAGAGAGCTTTGCGAGTTCCCTCTTTCCCTCTGTCCACCCTTTGCTTCCGCAAAGCTCTCTCGGAATGCAGACTTGAAGACTTTTCATTACAGGGTGAGTTCTATAGGGTAAAGTGATCTGATTTTTCTCTTGTTTAAGAAGGTAAATTTATATATTATATTAAATAGTTAAACCAAGATAGAGAGCTTTGCAAGCTCTCTCCATCCACCCTTTGCATCTGAAGTCAGAGCATAATGCATGTAGGAATCAGCCCGGCTAGCTCAGTTTGAAGAGCATGAGACTCTTAATCTCAGGGTCGTGGGTTCGAGCCCCACGTTGGGCGAGATATATAATTTTATTTCTCCTTTATTGAAAAAAATAAAAAAAGAAGGAAGGTGCTTACGTTTGGCCTAGGGAATCATAAAAGTCACCATATATTAGAGCAGATTGTATATTTGAAAAACATAGAAGGTGAAGAAACAGGAGTGTAGTTCTTTGGAAAAGTGTGTCAAGCAATTTAATTGTTGTAAGACGATTGAGGAATTCTTACAAAACATTTTAGTAGAGGGAGATTTTCAAATCTAACCATAAACCAGTGGACACAACCTAGCAGGGGAACATGTTAACAAAATGCTACCTTAGAATATAAGGAATTAAGTCATATTATTTCCATAAGAGCAATGAAGCCATTGTTTAAGAAGGCAACTTTATATGGTTCAGTGGAGCTAAATCTCACCTTCCAACATAAGCAAATAGGGTCTATGATCTCTTTCACCATCAGGCCAGGAGAAATGAAACAATCCAAAAGGGGTAGGTTTTCAATGCTAATCACATGTTACTGGACACAGTCTAACTGAATACAATCTAAATTAAACCCCACTGTCAGACAAGAGCTACTATGGCCCATCATTTCCTTCACCATTTCTAATTGTTTTACGACTCTAGAAATGCAGACTTGGAGACTTCTCGTTATGATCCAAAAAGGGGAGATTTTCAAATCTTATCACCTGGACAGAAACTAAGGGATTAAAATCAAAACTAGATCTCACTGTGGAACAAGAGCTACTATGGCCCATTATATCCTTCACTGTTTCTGATTGTTTTACGAGTCTAGGAATGCCAACCTGGAGATGTTTCATTACAGGTTGGATTGCTTGAATCTTATAGGGTAAAGTGATATGATTTTTCTCTTGTTTAAGAAGGTAAATTTTATATCATACATTAAGATAGAGAGCTTTGCGAGTTCCCTCTTTCCCTCTGTCCACCCTTTGCTTCCACAAAGCTCTCTCGGAATGCAGACTTGAAGACTTTTCATTACAGGGTGAATTATACTCTTAATCTCAGGGTCGTGGGTTCGAGCCCCACGTTGGGCGAGATGTGTTAACAAATTGCTACCTTAGAATATAAGGAATTAAGTCATATTATTTCCATAAGAGCAATGAAGCCATTGTTTAAGAAGGCAACTTTATATGGTTCAGTGGAGCTAAATCTCACCTTCCAACATAAGCAACTAGGGTCTATGATCTCTTTCACCATCAGGCCAGGAGAAATGAAACAATCCAAAAGGGGTAGGTTTTCAATGCTAATCACATGTTACTGGACACAGTCTAACTGAATACAATCTAAATTAAACCCCACTGTCAGACAAGAGCTACTATGGCCCATCATTTCCTTCACCATTTCTAATTGTTTTACGACTCTAGAAATGCAGACTTGGAGACTTCTCGTTATGATCCAAAAAGGGGAGATTTTCAAATCTTATCACCTGGACAGAAACTAAGGGATTAAAATCAAAACTAGATCTCACTGTGGAACAAGAGCTACTATGGCCCATTATATCCTTCACTGTTTCTGATTGTTTTACGAGTCTAGGAATGCCAACCTGGAGACGTTTCATTACAGGGTGGATTGCTTGAATCTTATAGGGTAAAGTGATATGATTTTTCTCTTGTTTAAGAAGGTAAATTTTATATCATACATTAAGATAGAGAGCTTTGCGAGTTCCCTCTTTCCCTCTGTCCACCCTTTGCTTCCGCAAAGCTCTCTCGGAATGCAGACTTGAGGACTTTTCATTACAGGGTGAGTTCTATAGGGTAAAGTGATCTGATTTCTCTCTTGTTTAAGAAGGTAAATTTATATATTATATTAAATAGTTAAACCAAGATAGAGAGCTTTGCAAGCTCTCTCCATCCACCCTTTGCATCCGAAGTCAGAGCATAATGCATGTAGGAATCAGCCCGGCTAGCTCAGTCGGTAGAGCATGAGACTCTTAATCTCAGGGTCGTGGGTTCGAGCCACATGTTGGGCGAGATATGTAATTTTATGTCTCCTTTATTGAAAAAAATAAAAAAAGAAGGAAGGTGCTTATGTTTGGCCTAGGGAATCATAAAAGTCACCATATATTAGAGCAGATTGTATATTTGAAAAACATAGAAGGTGAAGAAACAGGAGTGTAGTTCTTTGGAAAAGTGTGTCAAGCAATTTAATTGTTGTAAGACGATTGAGGAATTCTTACAAAACATTTTAGTAGAGGGAGATTTTCAAATCTAACCATAAACCAGTGGACACAACCTAGCAGGGGAACATGTTAACAAAATGCTACCTTAGAATATAAGGAATTAAGTCATATTATTTCCATAAGAGCAATGAAGCCATTGTTTAAGAAGGCAACTTTATATGGTTCAGTGGAGCTAAATCTCACCTTCCAACATAAGCAACTAGGGTCTATGATCTCTTTCACCATCAGGCCAGGAGAAATGAAACAATCCAAAAGGGGTAGGTTTTCAATGCTAATCACATGTTACTGGACACAGTCTAACTGAATACAATCTAAATTAAACCCCACTGTCAGACAAGAGCTACTATGGCCCATCATTTCCTTCACCATTTCTAATTGTTTTACGACTCTAGAAATGCAGACTTGGAGACTTCTCGTTATGATCCAAAAAGGGGAGATTTTCAAATCTGATCACCTGGACAGAAACTAAGGGATTAAAATCAAAACTAGATCTCACTGTGGAACAAGAGCTACTATGGCCCATTATATCCTTCACTGTTTCTGATTGTTTTACGAGTCTAGGAATGCCAACCTGGAGACGTTTCATTACAGGGTGGATTGCTTGAATCTTATAGGGTAAAGTGATATGATTTTTCTCTTGTTTAAGAAGGTAAATTTTATATCATACATTAAGATAGAGAGCTTTGCGAGTTCCCTCTTTCCCTCTGTCCACCCTTTGCTTCCGCAAAGCTCTCTCGGAATGCAGACTTGAAGACTTTTCATTACAGGGTGTGTTCTATAGGGTAAAGTGATCTGATTTTTCTCTTGTTTAAGAAGGTAAATTTATATATTATATTAAATAGTTAAACCAAGATAGAGAGCTTTGCAAGCTCTCTCCAAGGAAGGTGCTTACGTTTGGCCTAGGGAATCATAAAAGTCACCATATATTAGAGCAGATTGTATATTTGAAAAACATAGAAGGTGAAGAAACAGGAGTGTAGTTCTTTGGAAAAGTGTGTCAAGCAATTTAATTGTTGTAAGACGATTGAGGAATTCTTACAAAACATTTAGAATATAAGGAATTAAGTCATATTATTTCCATAAGAGCAATGAAGCCATTGTTTAAGAAGGCAACTTTATATGGTTCAGTGGAGCTAAATCTCACCTTCCAACATAAGCAACTAGGGTCTATGATCTCTTTCACCATCAGGCCAGGAGAAATGAAACAATCCAAAATGGGTAGGTTTTCAATGCTAATCACATGTTACTGGACACAGTCTAACTGAATACAATCTAAATTAAACCCCACTGTCAGACAAGAGCTACTATGGCCCATCATTTCCTTCACCATTTCTAATTGTTTTACGACTCTAGAAATGCAGACTTGGAGACTTCTCGTTATGATCCAAAAAGGGGAGATTTTCAAATCTTATCACCTGGACAGAAACTAAGGGATTAAAATCAAAACTAGATCTCACTGTGGAACAAGAGCTACTATGGCCCATTATATCCTTCACTGTTTCTGATTGTTTTACGAGTCTAGGAATGCCAACCTGGAGACGTTTCATTACAGGTTGGATTGCTTGAATCTTATAGGGTAAAGTGATATGATTTTTCTCTTGTTTAAGAAGGTAAATTTTATATCATACATTAAGATAGAGAGCTTTGCGAGTTCCCTCTTTCCCTCTGTCCACCCTTTGCTTCCGCAAAGCTCTCTCGGAATGCAGACTTGAAGACTTTTCATTACAGGGTGAGTTCTATAGGGTAAAGTGATCTGATTTTTCTCTTGTTTAAGAAGGTAAATTTATATATTATATTAAATAGTTAAACCAAGATAGAGAGCTTTGCAAGCTCTCTCCATCCACCCTTTGCATCTGAAGTCAGAGCATAATGCATGTAGGAATCAGCCCGGCTAGCTCAGTCGGTAGAGCGTGAGACTCTTAATCTCAGGGTCGTGGGTTCGAGCCCCACGTTGGGCGAGATATGTAATTTTATGTCTCCTTTATTGAAAAAAATAAAAAAAGAAGGAAGGTGCTTACGTTTGGCCTAGGGAATCATAAAAGTCACCATATATTAGAGCAGATTGTATATTTGAAAAACATAGAAGGTGAAGAAACAGGAGTGTAGTTCTTTGGAAAAGTGTGTCAAGCTATTTAATTGTTGTAAGACGATTGAGGAATTCTTACAAAACATTTTAGTAGAGGGAGATTTTCAAATCTAACCATAAACCAGTGGACACAACCTAGCAGGGGAACATGTTAACAAAATGCTACCTTAGAATATAAGGAATTAAGTCATATTATTTCCATAAGAGCAATGAAGCCATTGTTTAAGAATGCAACTTTATATGGTTCAGTGGAGCTAAATCTCACCTTCCAACATAAGCAACTAGGGTCTATGATCTCTTTCACCATCAGGCCAGGAGAAATGAAACAATCCAAAAGGGGTAGGTTTTCAATGCTAATCACATGTTACTGGACACAGTCTAACTGAATACAATCTAAATTAAACCCCACTGTCAGACAAGAGCTACTATGGCCCATCATTTCCTTCACCATTTCTAATTGTTTTACGACTCTAGAAATGCAGACTTGGAGACTTCTCGTTATGATCCAAAAAGGGGAGATTTTCAAATCTGATCACCTGGACAGAAACTAAGGGATTAAAATCAAAACTAGATCTCACTGTGGAACAAGAGCTACTATGGCCCATTATATCCTTCACTGTTTCTGATTGTTTTACGAGTCTAGGAATGCCAACCTGGAGACGTTTCATTACAGGGTGGATTGCTTGAATCTTATAGGGTAAAGTGATATGATTTTTCTCTCGTTTAAGAAGGTAAATTTTATATCATACATTAAGATAGAGAGCTTTGCGAGTTCCCTCTTTCCCTCTGTCCACCCTTTGCTTCCACAAAGCTCTCTCGGAATGCAGACTTGAAGACTTTTCATTACAGGGTGAATTATACTCTTAATCTCAGGGTCGTGGGTTCGTGCCCCACGTTGGGCGAGATGTGTTAACAAATTGCTACCTTAGAATATAAGGAATTAAGTCATATTATTTCCATAAGAGCAATGAAGCCATTGTTTAAGAAGGCAACTTTATATGGTTCAGTGGAGCTAAATCTCACCTTCCAACATAAGCAACTAGGGTCTATGATCTCTTTCACCATCAGGCCAGGAGAAATGAAACAATCCAAAATGGGTAGGTTTTCAATGCTAATCACATGTTACTGGACACAGTCTAACTGAATACAATCTAAATTAAACCCCACTGTCAGACAAGAGCTACTATGGCCCATCATTTCCTTCACCATTTCTAATTGTTTTACGACTCTAGAAATGCAGACTTGGAGACTTCTCGTTATGATCCAAAAAGGGGAGATTTTCAAATCTTATCACCTGGACAGAAACTAAGGGATTAAAATCAAAACTAGATCTCACTGTGGAACAAGAGCTACTATGGCCCATTATATCCTTCACTGTTTCTGATTGTTTTACGAGTCTAGGAATGCCAACCTGGAGACGTTTCATTACAGGTTGGATTGCTTGAATCTTATAGGGTAAAGTGATATGATTTTTCTCTTGTTTAAGAAGGTAAATTTTATATCATACATTAAGATAGAGAGCTTTGCGAGTTCCCTCTTTCCCTCTGTCCACCCTTTGCTTCCGCAAAGCTCTCTCGGAATGCAGACTTGAAGACTTTTCATTACAGGGTGAGTTCTATAGGGTAAAGTGATCTGATTTTTCTCTTGTTTAAGAAGGTAAATTTATATATTATATTAAATAGTTAAACCAAGATAGAGAGCTTTGCAAGCTCTCTCCATCCACCCTTTGCATCTGAAGTCAGAGCATAATGCATGTAGGAATCAGCCCGGCTAGCTCAGTCGGTAGAGCATGAGACTCTTAATCTCAGGGTCGTGGGTTCGAGCCCCACGTTGGGCGAGATATGTAATTTTATGTCTCCTTTATTGAAAAAAATAAAAAAAGAAGGAAGGTGCTTACGTTTGGCCTAGGGAATCATAAAAGTCACCATATATTAGAGCAGATTGTATATTTGAAAAACATAGAAGGTGAAGAAACAGGAGTGTAGTTCTTTGGAAAAGTGTGTCAAGCTATTTAATTGTTGTAAGACGATTGAGGAATTCTTACAAAACATTTTAGTAGAGGGAGATTTTCAAATCTAACCATAAACCAGTGGACACAACCTAGCAGGGGAACATGTTAACAAAATGCTACCTTAGAATATAAGGAATTAAGTCATATTATTTCCATAAGAGCAATGAAGCCATTGTTTAAGAATGCAACTTTATATGGTTCAGTGGAGCTAAATCTCACCTTCCAACATAAGCAACTAGGGTCTATGATCTCTTTCACCATCAGGCCAGGAGAAATGAAACAATCCAAAAGGGGTAGGTTTTCAATGCTAATCACATGTTACTGGACACAGTCTAACTGAATACAATCTAAATTAAACCCCACTGTCAGACAAGAGCTACTATGGCCCATCATTTCCTTCACCATTTCTAATTGTTTTACGACTCTAGAAATGCAGACTTGGAGACTTCTCGTTATGATCCAAAAAGGGGAGATTTTCAAATCTTATCACCTGGACAGAAACTAAGGGATTAAAATCAAAACTAGATCTCACTGTGGAACAAGAGCTACTATGGCCCATTATATCCTTCACTGTTTCTGATTGTTTTACGAGTCTAGGAATGCCAACCTGGAGACGTTTCATTACAGGTTGGATTGCTTGAATCTTATAGGGTAAAGTGATATGATTTTTCTCTTGTTTAAGAAGGTAAATTTTATATCATACATTAAGATAGAGAGCTTTGCGAGTTCCCTCTTTCCCTCTGTCCACCCTTTGCTTCCACAAAGCTCTCTCGGAATGCAGACTTGAAGACTTTTCATTACAGGGTGAATTATACTCTTAATCTCAGGGTCGTGGGTTCGAGCCCCACGTTGGGCGAGATGTGTTAACAAATTGCTACCTTAGAATATAAGGAATTAAGTCATATTATTTCCATAAGAGCAATGAAGCCATTGTTTAAGAAGGCAACTTTATATGGTTCAGTGGAGCTAAATCTCACCTTCCAACATAAGCAACTAGGGTCTATGATCTCTTTCACCATCAGGCCAGGAGAAATGAAACAATCCAAAAGGGGTAGGTTTTCAATGCTAATCACATGTTACTGGACACAGTCTAACTGAATACAATCTAAATTAAACCCCACTGTCAGACAAGAGCTACTATGGCCCATCATTTCCTTCACCATTTCTAATTGTTTTACGACTCTAGAAATGCAGACTTGGAGACTTCTCGTTATGATCCAAAAAGGGGAGATTTTCAAATCTGATCACCTGGACAGAAACTAAGGGATTAAAATCAAAACTAGATCTCACTGTGGAACAAGAGCTACTATGGCCCATTATATCCTTCACTGTTTCTGATTGTTTTACGAGTCTAGGAATGCCAACCTGGAGACGTTTCATTACAGGGTGGATTGCTTGAATCTTATAGGGTAAAGTGATATGATTTTTCTCTCGTTTAAGAAGGTAAATTTTATATCATACATTAAGATAGAGAGCTTTGCGAGTTCCCTCTTTCCCTCTGTCCACCCTTTGCTTCCGCAAAGCTCTCTCGGAATGCAGACTTGAAGACTTTTCATTACAGGGTGAGTTCTATAGGGTAAAGTGATCTGATTTTTCTCTTGTTTAAGAAGGTAAATTTATATATTATATTAAATAGTTAAACCAAGATAGAGAGCTTTGCAAGCTCTCTCCATCCACCCTTTGCATCTGAAGTCAGAGCATAATGCATGTAGGAATCAGCCCGGCTAGCTCAGTCGGTAGAGCATGAGACTCTTAATCTCAGGGTCGTGGGTTCGAGCCCCACGTTGGGCGAGATATGTAATTTTATGTCTCCTTTATTGAAAAAAATAAAAAAAGAAGGAAGGTGCTTATGTTTGGCCTAGGGAATCATAAAAGTCACCATATATTAGAGCAGATTGTATATTTGAAAAACATAGAAGGTGAAGAAACAGGAGTGTAGTTCTTTGGAAAAGTGTGTCAAGCTATTTAATTGTTGTAAGACGATTGAGGAATTCTTACAAAACATTTTAGTAGAGGGAGATTTTCAAATCTAACCGTAAACCAGTGGACACAACCTAGCAGGGGAACATGTTAACAAAATGCTACCTTAGAATATAAGGAATTAAGTCATATTATTTCCATAAGAGCAATGAAGCCATTGTTTAAGAATGCAACTTTATATGGTTCAGTGGAGCTAAATCTCACCTTAGGAATGCCAACCTGGAGACGTTTCATTACAGGTTGGATTGCTTGAATCTTATAGGGTAAAGTGATATGATTTTTCTCTTGTTTAAGAAGGTAAATTTTATATCATACATTAAGATAGAGAGCTTTGCGAGTTCCCTCTTTCCCTCTGTCCACCCTTTGCTTCTGCAAAGCTCTCTCGGAATGCAGACTTGAAGACTTTTCATTACAGGGTGAATTATACTCTTAATCTCAGGGTTGTGGGTTCGAGCCCCACGTTGGGCGAGATGTGTTAACAAATTGCTACCTTAGAATATAAGGAATTAAGTCATATTATTTCCATAAGAGCAATGAAGCCATTGTTTAAGAAGGCAACTTTATATGGTTCAGTGGAGCTAAATCTCACCTTCCAACATAAGCAACTAGGGTCTATGATCTCTTTCACCATCAGGCCAGGAGAAATGAAACAATCCAAAAGGGGTAGGTTTTCAATGCTAATCACATGTTACTGGACACAGTCTAACTGAATACAATCTAAATTAAACCCCACTGTCAGACAAGAGCTACTATGGCCCATCATTTCCTTCACCATTTCTAATTGTTTTACGACTCTAGAAATGCAGACTTGGAGACTTCTCGTTATGATCCAAAAAGGGGAGATTTTCAAATCTTATCACCTGGACAGAAACTAAGGGATTAAAATCAAAACTAGATCTCACTGTGGAACAAGAGCTACTATGGCCCATTATATCCTTCACTGTTTCTGATTGTTTTACGAGTCTAGGAATGCCAACCTGGAGACGTTTCATTACAGGGTGGATTGCTTGAATCTTATAGGGTAAAGTGATATGATTTTTCTCTTGTTTAAGAAGGTAAATTTTATATCATACATTAAGATAGAGAGCTTTGCGAGTTCCCTCTTTCCCTCTGTCCACCCT
Organism: Pelobates fuscus; assembly: GCF_036172605.1. NCBI lineage: Eukaryota > Metazoa > Chordata > Amphibia > Anura > Pelobatidae > Pelobates > Pelobates fuscus. The sequence continues at coordinate 65,104,800 of NC_086318.1, forward strand.
TTGCTTCCACAAAGCTCTCTCGGAATGCAGACTTGAAGACTTTTCATTACAGGGTGAGTTCTATAGGGTAAAGTGATCTGATTTTTCTCTTGTTTAAGAAGGTAAATTTATATATTATATTAAATAGTTAAACCAAGATAGAGAGCTTTGCAAGCTCTCTCCATCCACCCTTTGCATCTGAAGTCAGAGCATAATGCATGTAGGAATCAGCCCGGCTAGCTCAGTCGGTAGAGCATGAGACTCTTAATCTCAGGGTCGTGGGTTCGAGCCCCACGTTGGGCGAGATATGTAATTTTATGTCTCCTTTATTGAAAAAAATAAAAAAAGAAGGAAGGTGCTTACGTTTGGCCTAGGGAATCATAAAAGTCACCATATATTAGAGCAGATTGTATATTTGAAAAACATAGAAGGTGAAGAAACAGGAGTGTAGTTCTTTGGAAAAGTGTGTCAAGCTATTTAATTGTTGTAAGACGATTGAGGAATTCTTACAAAACATTTTAGTAGAGGGAGATTTTCAAATCTAACCATAAACCAGTGGACACAACCTAGCAGGGGAACATGTTAACAAAATGCTACCTTAGAATATAAGGAATTAAGTCATATTATTTCCATAAGAGCAATGAAGCCATTGTTTAAGAATGCAACTTTATATGGTTCAGTGGAGCTAAATCTCACCTTCCAACATAAGCAACTAGGGTCTATGATCTCTTTCACCATCAGGCCAGGAGAAATGAAACAATCCAAAAGGGGTAGGTTTTCAATGCTAATCACATGTTACTGGACACAGTCTAACTGAATACAATCTAAATTAAACCCCACTGTCAGACAAGAGCTACTATGGCCCATCATTTCCTTCACCATTTCTAATTGTTTTACGACTCTAGAAATGCAGACTTGGAGACTTCTCGTTATGATCCAAAAAGGGGAGATTTTCAAATCTTATCACCTGGACAGAAACTAAGGGATTAAAATCAAAACTAGATCTCACTGTGGAACAAGAGCTACTATGGCCCATTATATCCTTCACTGTTTCTGATTGTTTTATGAGTCTAGGAATGCCAACCTGGAGACGTTTCATTACAGGTTGGATTGCTTGAATCTTATAGGGTAAAGTGATATGATTTTTCTCTTGTTTAAGAAGGTAAATTTTATATCATACATTAAGATAGAGAGCTTTGCGAGTTCCCTCTTTCCCTCTGTCCACCCTTTGCTTCCGCAAAGCTCTCTCGGAATGCAGACTTGAAGACTTTTCATTACAGGGTGAATTATACTCTTAATCTCAGGGTCGTGGGTTCGAGCCCCACGTTGGGCGAGATGTGTTAACAAATTGCTACCTTAGAATATAAGGAATTAAGTCATATTATTTCCATAAGAGCAATGAAGCCATTGTTTAAGAAGGCAACTTTATATGGTTCAGTGGAGCTAAATCTCACCTTCCAACATAAGCAACTAGGGTCTATGATCTCTTTCACCATCAGGCCAGGAGAAATGAAACAATCCAAAAGGGGTAGGTTTTCAATGCTAATCACATGTTACTGGACACAGTCTAACTGAATACAATCTAAATTAAACCCCACTGTCAGACAAGAGCTACTATGGCCCATCATTTCCTTCACCATTTCTAATTGTTTTACGACTCTAGAAATGCAGACTTGGAGACTTCTCGTTATGATCCAAAAAGGGGAGTTTTTCAAATCTTATCACCTGGACAGAAACTAAGGGATTAAAATCAAAACTAGATCTCACTGTGGAACAAGAGCTACTATGGCCCATTATATCCTTCACTGTTTCTGATTGTTTTACGAGTCTAGGAATGCCAACCTGGAGACGTTTCATTACAGGTTGGATTGCTTGAATCTTATAGGGTAAAGTGATATGATTTTTCTCTTGTTTAAGAAGGTAAATTTTATATCATACATTAAGATAGAGAGCTTTGCGAGTTCCCTCTTTCCCTCTGTCCACCCTTTGCTTCCGCAAATCTCTCTCGGAATGCAGACTTGAAGAATTTTCATTACAGGGTGAGTTCTATAGGGTAAAGTGATCTGATTTTTCTCTTGTTTAAGAAGGTAAATTTATATATTATATTAAATAGTTAAACCAAGATAGAGAGCTTTGCAAGATCTCTCCATCCACCCTTTGCATCCGAAGTCAGAGCATAATGCATGTAGGAATCAGCCCGGCTAGCTCAGTCGGTAGAGCATGAGACTCTTAATCTCAGGGTCGTGGGTTCGAGCCCCACGTTGGGCGAGATATGTAATTTTATGTCTCATTTATTGAAAAAAATAAAAAAAGAAGGAAGGTGCTTACGTTTGGCCTAGGGAATCATAAAAGTCACCATATATTAGAGCAGATTGTATATTTGAAAAACATAGAAGGTGAAGAAACAGGAGTGTAGTTCTTTGGAAAAGTGTGTCAAGCAATTTAATTGTTGTAAGACGATTGAGGAATTCTTACAAAACATTTTAGTAGAGGGAGATTTTCAAATCTAACCATAAACCAGTGGACACAACCTAGCAGGGGAACATGTTAACAAAATGCTACCTTAGAATATAAGGAATTAAGTCATATTATTTCCATAAGAGCAATGAAGCCATTGTTTAAGAATGCAACTTTATATGTTTCAGTGGAGCTAAATCTCACCTTCCAACATAAGCAACTAGGGTCTATGATCTCTTTCACCATCAGGCCAGGAGAAATGAAACACACCAAAAGGGGTAGGTTTTCAATGCTAATCACATGTTACTGGACACAGTCTAACTGAATACAATCTAAATTAAACCCCACTGTCAGACAAGAGCTACTATGGCCCATCATTTCCTTCACCATTTCTAATTGTTTTACGACTCTAGAAATGCAGACTTGGAGACTTCTCGTTATGATCCAAAAAGGGGAGATTTTCAAATCTTATCACCTGGACAGAAACTAAGGGATTAAAATCAAAACTAGATCTCACTGTGGAACAAGAGCTACTATGGCCCATTATATCCTTCACTGTTTCTGATTGTTTTACGAGTCTAGGAATGCCAACCTGGAGACGTTTCATTACAGGTTGGATTGCTTGAATCTTATAGGGTAAAGTGATATGATTTTTCTCTTGTTTAAGAAGGTAAATTTTATATCATACATTAAGATAGAGAGCTTTGCGAGTTCCCTCTTTCCCTCTGTCCACCTTTTGCTTCCGCAAAGCTCTCTCGGAATGCAGACTTGAAGACTTTTCATTACAGGGTGAATTATACTCTTAATCTCAGGGTCGTGGGTTCGAGCCCCACGTTGGGCGAGATGTGTTAACAAATTGCTACCTTAGAATATAAGGAATTAAGTCATATTATTTCCATAAGAGCAATTAAGCCATTGTTTAAGAAGGCAACTTTATATGGTTCAGTGGAGCTAAATCTCACCTTCCAACATAAGCAACTAGGGTCTATGATCTCTTTCACCATCAGGCCAGGAGAAATGAAACAATCCAAAAGGGGTAGGTTTTCAATGCTAATCACATGTTACTGGACACAGTCTAACTGAATACAATCTAAATTAAACCCCACTGTCAGACAAGAGCTACTATGGCCCATCATTTCCTTCACCATTTCTAATTGTTTTACGACTCTAGAAATGCAGACTTGGAGACTTCTCGTTATGATCCAAAAAGGGGAGATTTTCAAATCTTATCACCTGGACAGAAACTAAGGGATTAAAATCAAAACTAGATCTCACTGTGGAACAAGAGCTACTATGGCCCATTATATCCTTCACTGTTTCTGATTGTTTTACGAGTCTAGGAATGCCAACCTGGAGACGTTTCATTACAGGTTGGATTGCTTGAATCTCATAGGGTAAAGTGATATGATTTTTCTCTTGTTTAAGAAGGTAAATTTTATATCATACATTAAGATAGAGAGCTTTGCGAGTTCCCTCTTTCCCTCTGTCCACCCTTTGCTTCCGCAAAGCTCTCTCGGAATGCAGACTTGAAGACTTTTCATTACAGGGTGAGTTCTATAGGGTAAAGTGATCTGATTTTTCTCTTGTTTAAGAAGGTAAATTTATATATTATATTAAATAGTTAAACCAAGATAGAGAGCTTTGCAAGCTCTCTCCATCCACCCTTTGCATCCGAAGTCAGAGCATAATGCATGTAGGAATCAGCCCGGCTAGCTCAGTCGGTAGAGCATGAGACTCTTAATCTCATGGTCGTGGGTTCGAGCCCCACGTTGGGCGAGATATGTAATTTTATGTCTCCTTTATTGAAAAAAATTAGAAAAGAAGGAAGGTGCTTACGTTTGGCCTAGGGAATCATAAAAGTCACCATATATTAGAGCAGATTGTATATTTGAAAAACATAGAAGGTGAAGAAACAGGAGTGTAGTTCTTTGGAAAAGTGTGTCAAGCAATTTAATTGTTGTAAGACGATTGAGGAATTCTTACAAAACATTTTAGTAGAGGGAGATTTTCAAATCTAACCATAAACCAGTGGACACAACCTAGCAGGGGAACATGTTAACAAATTGCTACCTTAGAATATAAGGAATTAAGTCATATTATTTCCATAAGAGCAATGAAGGCATTGTTTAAGAAGGCAACTTTATATGGTTCAGTGGAGCTAAATCTCACCTTCCAACATAAGCAACTAGGGTCTATGATCTCTTTCACCATCAGGCCAGGAGAAATGAAACAATCCAAAAGGGGTAGGTTTTCAATGCTAATCACATGTTACTGGACACAGTCTAACTGAATACAATCTAAATTAAACCCCACTGTCAGACAAGAGCTACTATGGCCCATCATTTCCTTCACCATTTCTAATTGTTTTACGACTCTAGAAATGCAGACTTGGAGACTTCTCGTTATGATCCAAAAAGGGGAGATTTTCAAATCTTATCACCTGGACAGAAACTAAGGGATTAAAATCAAAACTAGATCTCACTGTGGAACAAGAGCTACTATGGCCCATTATATCCTTCACTGTTTCTGATTGTTTTACGAGTCTAGGAATGCCAACCTGGAGACGTTTCATTACAGGGTGGATTGCTTGAATCTTATAGGGTAAAGTGATATGATTTTTCTCTTGTTTAAGAAGGTAAATTTTATATCATACATTAAGATAGAGAGCTTTGCGAGTTCCCTCTTTCCCTCTGTCCACCCTTTGCTTCCGCAAAGCTCTCTCGGAATGCAGACTTGAAGACTTTTCATTACAGGGTGAGTTCTATAGGGTAAAGTGATCTGATTTTTCTCTTGTTTAAGAAGGTAAATTTATATATTATATTAAATAGTTAAACCAAGATAGAGAGCTTTGCAAGCTCTCTCCATCCACCCTTTGCATCCGAAGTCAGAGCATAATGCATGTAGGAATCAGCCCGGCTAGCTCAGTCGGTAGAGCATGAGACTCTTAATCTCAGGGTCGTGGGTTCGAGCCCCACGTTGGGCGAGATATGTAATTTTATGTCTCCTTTATTGAAAAAAATTAGAAAAGAAGGAAGGTGCTTACGTTTGGCCTAGGGAATCATAAAAGTCACCATATATTAGAGCAGATTGTATATTTGAAAAACATAGAAGGTGAAGAAACAGGAGTGTAGTTCTTTGGAAAAGTGTGTCAAGCAATTTAATTGTTGTAAGACGATTGAGGAATTCTTACAAAACATTTTAGTAGAGGGAGATTTTCAAATCTAACCATAAACCAGTGGACACAACCTAGCAGGGGAACATGTTAACAAAATGCTACCTTAGAATATAAGGAATTAAGTCATATTATTTCCATAAGAGCAATTAAGCCATTGTTTAAGAAGGCAACTTTATATGGTTCAGTGGAGCTAAATCTCACCTTCCAACATAAGCAACTAGGGTCTATGATCTCTTTCACCATCAGGCCAGGAGAAATGAAACAATCCAAAAGGGGTAGGTTTTCAATGCTAATCACATGTTACTGGACACAGTCTAACTGAATACAATCTAAATTAAACCCCACTGTCAGACAAGAGCTACTATGGCCCATCATTTCCTTCACCATTTCTAATTGTTTTACGACTCTAGAAATGCAGACTTGGAGACTTCTCGTTATGATCCAAAAAGGGGAGATTTTCAAATCTTATCACCTGGACAGAAACTAAGGGATTAAAATCAAAACTAGATCTCACTGTGGAACAAGAGCTACTATGGCCCATTATATCCTTCACTGTTTCTGATTGTTTTACGAGTCTAGGAATGCCAACCTGGAGACGTTTCAATTACAGGGTGGATTGCTTGAATCTTATAGGGTAAAGTGATATGATTTTTCTCTTGTTTAAGAAGGTAAATTTTATATCATACATTAAGATAGAGAGCTTTGCGAGTTCCCTCTTTCCCTCTGTCCACCCTTTGCTTCCGCAAAGCTCTCTCGGAATGCAGACTTGAAGACTTTTCATTACAGGGTGAGTTCTATAGGGTAAAGTGATCTGATTTTTCTCTTGTTTAAGAAGGTAAATTTATATATTATATTAAATAGTTAAACCAAGATAGAGAGCTTTGCAAGCTCTCTCCATCCACCCTTTGCATCCGAAGTCAGAGCATAATGCATGTAGGAATCAGCCCGGCTAGCTCAGTCGGTAGAGCATGAGACTCTTAATCTCAGGGTCGTGGGTTCGAGCCCCACGTTGGGCGAGATATGTAATTTTATGTCTCCTTTATTGAAAAAAATTAGAAAAGAAGGAAGGTGCTTACGTTTGGCCTAGGGAATCATAAAAGTCACCATATATTAGAGCAGATTGTATATTTGAAAAACATAGAAGGTGAAGAAACAGGAGTGTAGTTCTTTGGAAAAGTGTGTCAAGCAATTTAATTGTTGTAAGACGATTGAGGAATTCTTACAAAACATTTTAGTAGAGGGAGATTTTCAAATCTAACCATAAACCAGTGGACACAACCTAGCAGGGGAACATGTTAACAAAATGCTACCTTAGAATATAAGGAATTAAGTCATATTATTTCCATAAGAGCAATGAAGCCATTGTTTAAGAATGCAACTTTATATGTTTCAGTGGAGCTAAATCTCACCTTCCAACATAAGCAACTAGGGTCTATGATCTCTTTCACCATCAGGCCAGGAGAAATGAAACAATCCAAAAGGGGTAGGTTTTCAATGCTAATCACATGTTACTGGACACAGTCTAACTGAATACAATCTAAATTAAACCCCACTGTCAGACAAGAGCTACTATGGCCCATCATTTCCTTCACCATTTCTAATTGTTTTACGACTCTAGAAATGCAGACTTGGAGACTTCTCGTTATGATCCAAAAAGGGGAGATTTTCAAATCTTATCACCTGGACAGAAACTAAGGGATTAAAATCAAAACTAGATCTCACTGTGGAACAAGAGCTACTATGGCCCATTATATCCTTCACTGTTTCTGATTGTTTTACGAGTCTAGGAATGCCAACCTGGAGACGTTTCATTACAGGTTGGATTGCTTGAATCTTATAGGGTAAAGTGATATGATTTTTCTCTTGTTTAAGAAGGTAAATTTTATATCATACATTAAGATAGAGAGCTTTGCGAGTTCCCTCTTTCCCTCTGTCCACCCTTTGCTTCCGCAAAGCTCTCTCGGAATGCAGACTTGAAGACTTTTCATTAAAGGGTGAATTATACTCTTAATCTCAGGGTCGTGGGTTCGAGACCCACGTTGGGCGAGATGTGTTAACAAATTGCTACCTTAGAATATAAGGAATTAAGTCATATTATTTCCATAAGAGCAATGAAGCCATTGTTTAAGAAGGCAACTTTATATGGTTCAGTGGAGCTAAATCTCACCTTCCAACATAAGCAACTAGGGTCTATGATCTCTTTCACCATCAGGCCAGGAGAAATGAAACAATCCAAAAGGGGTAGGTTTTCAATGCTAATCACATGTTACTGGACACAGTCTAACTGAATACAATCTAAATTAAACCCCACTGTCAGACAAGAGCTACTATGGCCCATCATTTCCTTCACCATTTCTAATTGTTTTACGACTCTAGAAATGCAGACTTGGAGACTTCTCGTTATGATCCAAAAAGGGGAGATTTTCAAATCTTATCACCTGGACAGAAACTAAGGGATTAAAATCAAAACTAGATCTCACTGTGGAACAAGAGCTACTATGGCCCATTATATCCTTCACTGTTTCTGATTGTTTTACGAGTCTAGGAATGCCAACCTGGAGACGTTTCATTACAGGGTGGATTGCTTGAATCTTATAGGGTAAAGTGATATGATTTTTCTCTTGTTTAAGAAGGTACATTTTATATCATACATTAAGATAGAGAGCTTTGCGAGTTCCCTCTTTCCCTCTGTCCACCCTTTGCTTCCGCAAAGCTCTCTCGGAATGCAGACTTGAAGACTTTTCATTACAGGGTGAATTATACTCTTAATCTCAGGGTCGTGGGTTCGAGACCCACGTTGGGCGAGATGTGTTAACAAATTGCTACCTTAGAATATAAGGAATTAAGTCATATTATTTCCATAAGAGCAATGAAGCCATTGTTTAAGAAGGCAACTTTATATGGTTCAGTGGAGCTAAATCTCACCTTCCAACATAAGCAACTAGGGTCTATGATCTCTTTCACCATCAGGCCAGGAGAAATGAAACAATCCAAAAGGGGTAGGTTTTCAATGCTAATCACATGTTACTGGACACAGTCTAACTGAATACAATCTAAATTAAACCCCACTGTCAGACAAGAGCTACTATGGCCCATCATTTCCTTCACCATTTCTAATTGTTTTACGACTCTAGAAATGCAGACTTGGAGACTTCTCGTTATGATCCAAAAAGGGGAGATTTTCAAATCTTATCACCTGGACAGAAACTAAGGGATTAAAATCAAAACTAGATCTCACTGTGGAACAAGAGCTACTATGGCCCATTATATCCTTCACTGTTTCTGATTGTTTTACGAGTCTAGGAATGCCAACCTGGAGACGTTTCATTACAGGTTGGATTGCTTGAATCTCATAGGGTAAAGTGATATGATTTTTCTCTTGTTTAAGAAGGTAAATTTTATATCATACATTAAGATAGAGAGCTTTGCGAGTTCCCTCTTTCCCTCTGTCCACCCTTTGCTTCCGCAAAGCTCTCTCGGAATGCAGACTTGAAGACTTTTCATTACAGGGTGAATTATACTCTTAATCTCAGGGTCGTGGCTTCGAGCCACACGTTGGGCGAGATGTGTTAACAAATTGCTACCTTAGAATATAAGGAATTAAGTCATATTATTTCCATAAGAGCAAAAAAAGCCATTGTTTAAGAAGGCAACTTTATATGGTTCAGTGGAGCTAAATCTCACCTTCCAACATAAGCAACTAGGGTCTATGATCTCTTTCACCATCAGGCCAGGAGAAATGAAACAATCCAAAAGGGGTAGGTTTTCAATGCTAATCACATGTTACTGGACACGGTCTAACTGAATACAATCTAAATTAAACCCCACTGTCAGACAAGAGCTACTATGGCCCATCATTTCCTTCACCATTTCTAATTGTTTTACGACTCTAGAAATGCAGACTTGGAGACTTCTCGTTATGATCCAAAAAGGGGAGATTTTCAAATCTTATCACCTGGACAGAAACTAAGGGATTAAAATCAAAACTAGATCTCACTGTGGAACAAGAGCTACTATGGCCCATTATATCCTTCACTGTTTCTGATTGTTTTACGAGTCTAGGAATGCCAACCTGGAGACGTTTCATTACAGGGTGGATTGCTTGAATCTTATAGGGTAAAGTGATATGATTTTTCTCTTGTTTAAGAAGGTAAATTTTATATCATACATTAAGATAGAGAGCTTTGCGAGTTCCCTCTTTCCCTCTGTCCACCCTTTGCTTCCGCAAAGCTCTCTCGGAATGCAGACTTGAAGACTTTTCATTACAGGGTGAGTTCTATAGGGTAAAGTGATCTGATTTTTCTCTTGTTTAAGAAGGTAAATTTATATATTATATTAAATAGTTAAACCAAGATAGAGAGCTTTGCAAGCTCTCTCCATCCACCCTTTGCATCTGAAGTCAGAGCATAATGCATGTAGGAATCAGCCCGGCTAGCTCAGTCGGTAGAGCATGAGACTCTTAATCTCAGGGTCGTGGATTCGAGCCCCACGTTGGGCGAGATATGTAATTTTATGTCTCCTTTATTGAAAAAAATTAAAAAAGAAGGAAGGTGCTTACGTTTGGCCTAGGGAATCATAAAAGTCACCATATATTAGAGCAGATTGTATATTTGAAAAACATAGAAGGTGAAGAAACAGGAGTGTAGTTCTTTGGAAAAGTGTGTCAAGCAATTTAATTGTTGTAAGACGATTGAGGAATTCTTACAAAACATTTTAGTAGAGGGAGATTTTCAAATCTAACCATAAACCAGTGGACACAACCTAGCAGGGGAACATGTTAACAAAATGCTACCTTAGAATATAAGGAATTAAGTCATATTATTTCCATAAGAGCAATGAAGCCATTGTTTAAGAATGCAACTTTATATGTTTCAGTGGAGCTAAATCTCACCTTCCAACATAAGCAACTAGGGTCTATGATCTCTTTCACCATCAGGCCAGGAGAAATGAAACAATCCAAAAGGGGTAGGTTTTCAATGCTAATCACATGTTACTGGACACAGTCTAACTGAATACAATCTAAATTAAACCCCACTGTCAGACAAGAGCTACTATGGCCCATCATTTCCTTCACCATTTCTAATTGTTTTACGACTCTAGAAATGCAGACTTGGAGACTTCTCGTTATGATCCAAAAAGGGGAGATTTTCAAATCTTATCACCTGGACAGAAACTAAGGGATTAAAATCAAAACTAGATCTCACTGTGGAACAAGAGCTACTATGGCCCATTATATCCTTCACTGTTTCTGATTGTTTTACGAGTCTAGGAATGCCAACCTGGAGACGTTTCATTACAGGTTGGATTGCTTGAATCTTATAGGGTAAAGTGATATGATTTTTCTCTTGTTTAAGAAGGTAAATTTTATATCATACATTAAGATAGAGAGCTTTGCGAGTTCCCTCTTTCCCTCTGTCCACCCTTTGCTTCCGCAAAGCTCTCTCGGAATACAGACTTGAAGACTTTTCATTAAAGGGTGAATTATACTCTTAATCTCAGGGTCGTGGGTTCGAGACCCACGTTGGGCGAGATGTGTTAACAAATTGCTACCTTAGAATATAAGGAATTAAGTCATATAATTTCCATAAGAGCAATGAAGCCATTGTTTAAGAAGGCAACTTTATATGGTTCAGTGGAGCTAAATCTCACCTTCCAACATAAGCAACTAGGGTCTATGATCTCTTTCACCATCAGGCCAGGAGAAATGAAACAATCCAAAAGGGGTAGGTTTTCAATGCTAATCACATGTTACTGGACACAGTCTAACTGAATACAATCTAAATTAAACCCCACTGTCAGACAAGAGCTACTATGGCCCATCATTTCCTTCACCATTTCTAATTGTTTTACGACTCTAGAAATGCAGACTTGGAGACTTCTCGTTATGATCGAAAAAGGGGAGATTTTCAAATCTTATCACCTGGACAGAAACTAAGGGATTAAAATCAAAACTAGATCTCACTGTGGAACAAGAGCTACTATGGCCCATTATATCCTTCACTGTTTCTGATTGTTTTACGAGTCTAGGAATGCCAACCTGGAGACGTTTCATTACAGGGTGGATTGCTTGAATCTTATAGGGTAAAGTGATATGATTTTTCTCTTGTTTAAGAAGGTAAATTTTATATCATACATTAAGATAGAGAGCTTTGCGAGTTCCCTCTTTCCCTCTGTCCACCCTTTGCTTCCGCAAAGCTCTCTCGGAATGCAGACTTGAAGACTTTTCATTACAGGGTGAATTATACTCTTAATCTCAGGGTCGTGGGTTCGAGCCCCACGTTGGGCGAGATGTGTTAACAAATTGCTACCTTAGAATATAAGGAATTAAGTCATATTATTTCCATAAGAGCAATGAAGCCATTGTTTAAGAAGGCAACTTTATATGGTTCAGTGGAGCTAAATCTCACCTTCCAACATAAGCAACTAGGGTCTATGATCTCTTTCACCATCAGGCCAGGAGAAATGAAACAATCCAAAAGGGGTAGGTTTTCAATGCTAATCACATGTTACTGGACACAGTCTAACTGAATACAATCTAAATTAAACCCCACTGTCAGACAAGAGCTACTATGGCCCATCATTTCCTTCACCATTTCTAATTGTTTTACGACTCTAGAAATGCAGACTTGGAGACTTCTCGTTATGATCCAAAAATGGAGATTTTCAAATCTTATCACCTGGACAGAAACTAAGGGATTAAAATCAAAACTAGATCTCACTGTGGAACAAGAGCTACTATGGCCCATTATATCCTTCACTGTTTCTGATTGTTTTACGAGTCTAGGAATGCCAACCTGGAGACGTTTCATTACAGGGTGGATTGCTTGAATCTTATAGGGTAAAGTGATATGATTTTTCTCTTGTTTAAGAAGGTCAATTTTATATCATACATTAAGATAGAGAGCTTTGCGAGTTCCCTCTTTCCCTCTGTCCACCCTTTGCTTCCACAAAGCTCTCTCGGAATGCAGACTTGAAGACTTTTCATTACAGGGTGAGTTCTATAGGGTAAAGTGATCTGATTTTTCTCTTGTTTAAGAAGGTAAATTTATATATTATATTAAATAGTTAAACCAAGATAGAGAGCTTTGCAAGCTCTCTCCATCCACCCTTTGCATCCAAAGTCAGAGCATAATGCATGTAGGAATCAGCCCGGCTAGCTCAGTCGGTAGAGCATGAGACTCTTAATCTCAGGGTCATGGGTTCGAGCCCCACGTTGGGCGAGATATGTAATTTTATGTCTCCTTTATTGAAAAAAATAAAAAAAGAAGGAAGGTGCTTACGTTTGGCCTAGGGAATCATAAAAGTCACCATATATTAGAGCAGATTGTATATTTGAAAAACATAGAAGGTGAAGAAACAGGAGTGTAGTTCTTTGGAAAAGTGTGTCAAGCAATTTAATTGTTGTAAGACGATTGAGGAATTCTTACAAAACATTTTAGTAGAGGGAGATTTTCAAATCTAACCATAAACCAGTGGACACAACCTAGCAGGGGAACATGTTAACAAAATGCTACCTTAGAATATAAGGAATTAAGTCATATTATTTCCATAAGAGCAATTAAGCCATTGTTTAAGAAGGCAACTTTATATGGTTCAGTGGAGCTAAATCTCACCTTCCAACATAAGCAACTAGGGTCTATGATCTCTTTCACCATCAGGCCAGGAGAAATGAAACAATCCAAAAGGGGTAGGTTTTCAATGCTAATCACATGTTACTGGACACAGTCTAACTGAATACAATCTAAATTAAACCCCACTGTCAGACAAGAGCTACTATGGCCCATCATTTCCTTCACCATTTCTAATTGTTTTACGACTCTAGAAATGCAGACTTGGAGACTTCTCGTTATGATCCAAAAAGGGGAGATTTTCAAATCTTATCACCTGGACAGAAACTAAGGGATTAAAATCAAAACTAGATCTCACTGTGGAACAAGAGCTACTATGGCCCATTATATCCTTCACTGTTTCTGATTGTTTTACGAGTCTAGGAATGCCAACCTGGAGACGTTTCATTACAGGGTGGATTGCTTGAATCTTATAGGGTAAAGTGATATGATTTTTCTCTTGTTTAAGAAGGTAAATTTTATATCATACATTAAGATAGAGAGCTTTGCGAGTTCCCTCTTTCCCTCTGTCCACCCTTTGCTTCCGCAAAGCTCTCTCGGAATGCAGACTTGAAGACTTTTCATTACAGGGTGAGTTCTATAGGGTAAAGTGATCTGATTTTTCTCTTGTTTAAGAAGGTAAATTTATATATTATATTAAATAGTTAAACCAAGATAGAGAGCTTTGCAAGCTCTCTCCATCCACCCTTTGCATCCGAAGTCAGAGCATAACGCATGTAGGAATCAGCCCGGCTAGCTCAGTCGGTAGAGCATGAGACTCTTAATCTCAGGGTCGTGGGTTCGAGCCCCACGTTGGGCGAGATATGTAATTTTATGTCTCCTTTATTGAAAAAAATTAGAAAAGAAGGAAGGTGCTTACGTTTGGCCTAGGGAATCATAAAAGTCACCATATATTAGAGCAGATTGTATATTTGAAAAACATAGAAGGTGAAGAAACAGGAGTGTAGTTCTTTGGAAAAGTGTGTCAAGCAATTTAATTGTTGTAAGACGATTGAGGAATTCTTACAAAACATTTTAGTAGAGGGAGATTTTCAAATCTAACCATAAACCAGTGGACACAACCTAGCAGGGGAACATGTTAACAAAATGCTACCTTAGAATATAAGGAATTAAGTCATATTATTTCCATAAGAGCAATGAAGCCATTGTTTAAGAATGCAACTTTATATGTTTCAGTGGAGCTAAATCTCACCTTCCAACATAAGCAACTAGGGTCTATGATCTCTTTCACCATCAGGCCAGGAGAAATGAAACAATCCAAAAGGGGTAGGTTTTCAATGCTAATCACATGTTACTGGACACAGTCTAACTGAATACAATCTAAATTAAACCCCACTGTCAGACAAGAGCTACTATGGCCCATCATTTCCTTCACCATTTCTAATTGTTTTACGACTCTAGAAATGCAGACTTGGAGACTTCTCGTTATGATCCAAAAAGGGGAGATTTTCAAATCTTATCACCTGGACAGAAACTAAGGGATTAAAATCAAAACTAGATCTCACTGTGGAACAAGAGCTACTATGGCCCATTATATCCTTCACTGTTTCTGATTGTTTTACGAGTCTAGGAATGCCAACCTGGAGACGTTTCATTACAGGTTGGATTGCTTGAATCTTATAGGGTAAAGTGATATGATTTTTCTCTTGTTTAAGAAGGTAAATTTTATATCATACATTAAGATAGAGAGCTTTGCAAGTTCCCTCTTTCCCTCTGTCCACCCTTTGCTTCCGCAAACCCTCTGGAATGCAGACTTGAAGACTTTTCATTACAGGGTGAATTATACTCTTAATCTCAGGGTCGTGGGTTCGAGACCCACGTTGGGCGAGATGTGTTAACAAATTGCTACCTTAGAATATAAGGAATTAAGTCATATTATTTCCATAAGAGCAATGAAGCCATTGTTTAAGAAGGCAACTTTATATGGTTCAGTGGAGCTAAATCTCACCTTCCAACATAAGCAACTAGGTGTCAGGGTACCTGTGGTCTCTACCTCCGAAAGAGGTAGAGACTTAGCTGTTCCTCCATCCAGACGGTCTGATGGCTCCCTTCCCCGCGGTCTATCCGGTCATGCTAGGCCGGCCGCGAAGGAGTGACTGCCTTTTACAGCATCTAGGCAGGAAGTAGTCATCAGGACACTCCCCCGGAACAACCTGTCAGTCAATGGCTGCAGGACCAATCAGGACGCCTTGGAGGCGTGGTTACTGCTCTGAACAGGGTATTTAACAGAGCTTCTTTCATTAGCTCATTGCCCTGTCGTGGTTCTAGCTTGTTCTAGTCACTCAGTGCTTGTGTATTCTATTATCCCTTTTGGTTTTGACCTGGCTTGTTTGCCTTACTCTGCTTATCTCTGTTACCCTTGATTTGGCTTGTCTCTCGCTTACCTGTCTTCTGTTACCCTCGACCTCGGCTTGTCTTTGACCATTCTATACTGTACTACTTACGTTAGTCCGGCCATTCTAAGGTCCGGTATACGTATCTGGCTACTGTTTGTACTCTGCGTGTTGGATCCCTGTCCCGATCCTGACATTACGACAGGGCCAATGGATCCTGCAAGTACAAACAGTCAGCTGGCTGCTCCTGATCCTAGGTTTGAAGCCATGGATCACAGAATGGATCAGATGGCGCTTGCGCTACAGGCTCTATTAGCTTGTGCCAATAACCCACCAGAGGAGATACGGAATACCCCTGTTTCTCCTGTCGGTTCAGGTCTAGAGGTAGCCACAGTGGGTGCTTCTTCTCACATTACCCCCCCAGTACGCTATGGTGGGGCTCCTGAGAAGTGTCGTGGTTTTTTAAACCAAATTAGTATCCACTTTGAATTGCAACCTCGCTCTTATCCTACAGATAGGGCAAAAGTAGGATTTATTATCACCCTACTCATTGAGAAAGCACTGAGATGGGCCAACCCACTATGGGAGAACGATAATCCATTAGTTTATAACTATAACGCATTTGTAGCTGCTTTTAGAAGAACATTTGACCCTCCAGGTAGAAAGGTTAATGCAGCCAGATTACTGTTGCGCCTGAGACAGGAGAACCAAACACTGGTGGATTATGCACTAGAGTTCAGGTCTCTGGCGGCAGAAATCAAGTGGAATGAGCAGGCGTATATGGATGTATTTTTGAATGGCCTATCTGATGTAATCCTTGATGAGGTTGCTACCAGAGAACTCCCTGAGAATTTAGAGGATTTAATTTCGTTCATCTCTCGTATAGATGAACGTCTAAGAGAGAGACAGAACACTCGAGAGAGGAACCAGAGACCTTCTTTTAGGTTTGCTCCCGCTGTTCCAAGTCCTGACTCCACGATATCTTTGCTTACTGAACCTATGCAGATAGGGTATACCCGCCTCTCTGAGGAGGAAAGACAGCACAGGAGAAGAGAGGGTTTGTGTATGTATTGTGGAGCCAAGGGTCATTTACTCTCGAACTGTTCTAACCGCCCGGGAAACGCTCGCACCTAAGTCTCTCTAGAGGACAGGCCTTGGGTGTTTCTATTTTGTCCTCTACTCCTGATTATAAAGATCACAGGCTTCTGCTACCAGTTTCCTTAACTTGGGGGAAGGAAGTAGTAAGGGCTATGGCATTGATAGATTCCGGTGCTGCTGAGAATTTTATCGACCAAGCCTTTGCTAGTAAGAACAATTTCCCATCCCAGCTAAGGGAGACACCTTTGGCCGTTGAGGCCATAGATGGTAGACCACTACTAGACCCTGTTATCTTTCGTGAGACCATACCCATTAATCTAAATGTGGGTATCCTACACGTGGAGAATTTATCTCTTCTGCTCATTTCGTCTCCTTCCGTTCCCATAGTTCTGGGGTACCCATGGTTGAAAAAACATAACCCTATTATCGATTGGGAGTTAGGAGAGATACTCTCGTGGGGCCAGGGCTGCCAGGATCGGTGTTTGTGCAAGGTTTCTCCATTAGCTAATATTAACATACCGGAGAATCCTACTCAGTCCACAGAAAGACAAATACCAGACCTTTACCTAGACTTAAGGGCAGTGTTTGACAAGAAGAATGCCGATTCTTTGCCTCCACACAGGTCATTTGACTGTAAGATTAAGCTTCTACCCGGCACTATGCCTCCGAGGGGCCATGTATATCCTTTGTCTGTTCAGGAAAACTCGGTTCTAGAGGAGTATATTCGGGAGAATTTAGAAAAGGGATTCATCAGGAGGTCTTCTTCTCCGGCCGGGGCTGGGTTCTTTTTCATTAAGAAGAAGGATGGCACGCTGAGACCTTGTATCGATTACCGAGGCTTGAATAAAATAACTGTCAGAAATGCCTATCCTATCCCACTGATTACCGAGTTATTTGATCGTCTTAAGGGCTCCAAAATCTTCACCAAGTTAGATCTCAGAGGGGCTTACAATTTGGTGAGAATCCAGCAAGGTCACGAGTGGATGACGGCATTCAATACCCGGTATGGCCATTACGAATACACTGTTATGCCATTTGGACTATGCAATGCTCCTGCAGTATTTCAAGATTTGATTAATGAGGTACTTAGGGAGTTTCAGCATGATTGTGTTATTGTTTACCTGGACGACATACTAATACACTCTAAGGAGATTGAGACTCACCATAGACAGGTCAGAAAGGTATTACACAAGCTGCTGCAACATGGTCTATATTGCAAATTGGAGAAGTGCAGTTTTGATCAGTCTCAGGTAGACTTTCTTGGATACGTGATTTCTGGGGAGGGTTTTAAAATGGATCCTGTAAAACTTCAATCTATTTTAGACTGGCCCTTGCCCAAAGGACTCAAGGCTATCCAAAGGTTTATTGGTTTTTCCAACTACTATAGGCGCTTCATTAAAGGATACTCCTCTATCATTGCGCCTATTACCAATATGACCAAACAAGGGGCTGATACTAAGTTCTGGTCTAAGGAAGCTCTGGGTGCTTTCAAGACTCTCAAGGAACTTTTTGCCTCGGCTCCCATTCTAGTTCATCCTGATACGACTCTGCCTTTTTTGCTCGAGGTCGATGCCTCTGAGACAGCAGTTGGGGCTGTTCTGTCTCAAAGGTTAGGGGTGGATAAACCGTTACACCCTTGTGGTTTCTTCTCTAAGAAATTTTCTGGGCCTGAGAGCAGATATGACATCGGGGAAAGGGAACTGTTAGCAGTCATTAAAGCCTTAAAGGAGTGGAGACATTTGTTGGAGGGGACCCTACACCCTATTACGATTTTGACGGACCACAAAAACTTGTCCTATATTGGGGAGGCTAAGCGCTTATCCTCTAGACAAGCTCGTTGGTCCTTATTCCTGACTCACTTCAATTATGTACTGACTTACAGACCTGGTTCTAAAAACTCTAAAGCCGATGCATTATCTCGCCAATATGAACCTTCTACTGTACCTGAACCAGTTCTTTCTTCTATAGTTCCGAAATGCAATATCATTGCTAATACGAATCTCAGGATTCATTCTCCATTACTGGCCGAGATCATTAAGTTGCAACATCTAGCACCTAAACGGACTCCTGCGGGCCGTCATTTCGTTCCTCCTGCTCTTCAACTGGAACTTTTACAGTGTTTACATAATAGCAAGATGGCGGGACATCCTGGTATTCGCAAAACTTACGCGTTGATCTCTAAGGACTTCTGGTGGCCTGCTTTACGGAGGGATACTGAGGAGTTCATCGCTGCATGTGAAGTTTGTACTAAAACCAAACAACCCCATACGCTTCCATGTGGATTCCTGCAACCCTTGGAGGTTCCAGAAAAACCATGGTCCTGTTTGGCCATGGACTTTATTGTCGATCTACCCATCTCTAAAAGACAGACTGTTATCCTCACCGTGGTTGACAGGTTTACTAAGATGGCACACTTCATTCCCCTGCCTAAACTCCCGTCTTCTCCCGAATTGGCAGAGATATTCGCTAAGGAGATTTTTCGCCTACATGGGATACCCTCTCAAATTGTATCGGACAGAGGCTCCCAATTTGTTTCCCGCTTTTGGAGGTCCTTCTGCTCTCAACTTGGTATTAAATTAAACTTTTCTTCTGCCTATCATCCTCAGTCTAACGGAGCTGCTGAACGTACCAACCAGAAAATTGAACAATATTTACGATGCTTTGTTTCTGAACACCAGGATGATTGGGTCGGTTTGATTCCTTGGGCGGAGTTTGCACACAACAATCTCGTTTGCGATTCTACTCATTCAAGCCCCTTCTTCATGAATTATGGTTTTCATCCATCTATTCTTCCTTCGGATTCCCCTTCCCAGGGGGTGCCGTCGGTTGATGTTCATGTTGCCAATTTGAGGAAGTTGTGGGATCAAACTCGACAAATCCTTGTGCACAACTCTATGTTGGTCAAGAAACACGCTGATAAACGTAGAAGGGCGGCTCCGGTCTTTGTTCCAGGTGATAGGGTATGGCTGAGCACGAGGAACATCCGTTTAAAAGTGCCCTCCATGAAGTTCGCTCCTCGTTATATTGGACCCTACAGGGTGCTGACCCGTATCAATCCAGTTGCGTATCGTTTAGCTCTTCCTAATACCTTACGCATCCCGAACTCGTTTCACGTTTCATTGCTGAAACCACTCATATGTAACAGATTTTCCTCCACAATAGCCCCTCCTCGCCCCGTTCAGGTGGAGGGTCAGGAGGAGTATGAGGTTAACTCTATTATTGATTCTCGAATCTCCCGGGGGAGAGTACAATATCTGGTTGATTGGAAGGGATATGGTCCTGAGGAGAGGAGTTGGGTACCTCAGGAGGATGTTCATGCTCCCCGTCTCCGCAGGGCGTATCACTCTCGCTTCCCATCTCGTCCCGGTTCATTCCGCCCGGTGGGCGTATCTGAGAGGGGGGGTACTGTCAGGGTACCTGTGGTCTCTACCTCCGAAAGAGGTAGAGACTTAGCTGTTCCTCCATCCAGACGGTCTGATGGCTCCCTTCCCCGCGGTCTATCCGGTCATGCTAGGCCGGCCGCGAAGGAGTGACTGCCTTTTACAGCATCTAGGCAGGAAGTAGTCATCAGGACACTCCCCCGGAACAACCTGTCAGTCAATGGCTGCAGGACCAATCAGGACGCCTTGGAGGCGTGGTTACTGCTCTGAACAGGGTATTTAACAGAGCTTCTTTCATTAGCTCATTGCCCTGTCGTGGTTCTAGCTTGTTCTAGTCACTCAGTGCTTGTGTATTCTATTATCCCTTTTGGTTTTGACCTGGCTTGTTTGCCTTACTCTGCTTATCTCTGTTACCCTTGATTTGGCTTGTCTCTCGCTTACCTGTCTTCTGTTACCCTCGACCTCGGCTTGTCTTTGACCATTCTATACTGTACTACTTACGTTAGTCCGGCCATTCTAAGGTCCGGTATACGTATCTGGCTACTGTTTGTACTCTGCGTGTTGGATCCCTGTCCCGATCCTGACACTAGGGTCTATGATCTCTTTCACCATCAGGCCAGGAGAAATGAAACAATCCAAAAGGGGTAGGTTTTCAATGCTAATCACATGTTACTGGACACAGTCTAACTGAATACAATCTAAATTAAACCCCACTGTCAGACAAGAGCTACTATGGCCCATCATTTCCTTCACCATTTCTAATTGTTTTACGACTCTAGAAATGCAGACTTGGAGACTTCTCGTTATGATCCAAAAAGGGGAGATTTTCAAATCTGATCCCCTGGACAGAAACTAAGGGATTAAAATCAAAACTAGATCTCACTGTGGAACAAGAGCTACTATGGCCCATTATATCCTTCACTGTTTCTGATTGTTTTACGAGTCTAGGAATGCCAACCTGGAGACGTTTCATTACAGGGTGGATTGCTTGAATCTTATAGGGTAAAGTGATATGATTTTTCTCTTGTTTAAGAAGGTACATTTTATATCATACATTAAGATAGAGAGCTTTGCGAGTTCCCTCTTTCCCTCTGTCCACCCTTTGCTTCCGCAAAGCTCTCTCGGAATGCAGACTTGAAGACTTTTCATTAAAGGGTGAATTATACTCTTAATCTCAGGGTCGTGGGTTCGAGACCCACGTTGGGCGAGATGTGTTAACAAATTGCTACCTTAGAATATAAGGAATTAAGTCATATAATTTCCATAAGAGCAATGAAGCCATTGTTTAAGAAGGCAACTTTATATGGTTCAGTGGAGCTAAATCTCACCTTCCAACATAAGCAACTAGGGTCTATGATCTCTTTCACCATCAGGCCAGGAGAAATGAAACAATCCAAAAGGGGTAGGTTTTCAATGCTAATCACATGTTACTGGACACAGTCTAACTGAATACAATCTAAATTAAACCCCACTGTCAGACAAGAGCTACTATGGCCCATCATTTCCTTCACCATTTCTAATTGTTTTACGACTCTAGAAATGCAGACTTGGAGACTTCTCGTTATGATCCAAAAATGGAGATTTTCAAATCTTATCACCTGGACAGAAACTAAGGGATTAAAATCAAAACTAGATCTCACTGTGGAACAAGAGCTACTATGGCCCATTATATCCTTCACTGTTTCTGATTGTTTTACGAGTCTAGGAATGCCAACCTGGAGACGTTTCATTACAGGGTGGATTGCTTGAATCTTATAGGGTAAAGTGATATGATTTTTCTCTTGTTTAAGAAGGTCAATTTTATATCATACATTAAGATAGAGAGCTTTGCGAGTTCCCTCTTTCCCTCTGTCCACCCTTTGCTTCCGCAAAGCTCTCTCGGAATGCAGACTTGAAGACTTTTCATTACAGGGTGAGTTCTATAGGGTAAAGTGATCTGATTTTTCTCTTGTTTAAGAAGGTAAATTTATATATTATATTAAATAGTTAAACCAAGATAGAGAGCTTTGCAAGCTCTCTCCATCCACCCTTGGCATCCAAAGTCAGAGCATAATGCATGTAGGAATCAGCCCGGCTAGCTCAGTCGGTAGAGCATGAGACTCTTAATCTCAGGGTCGTGGGTTCGAGCCCCACGTTGGGCGAGATATGTAATTTTATGTCTCCTTTATTGAAAAAAATAAAAAAAGAAGGAAGGTGCTTACGTTTGAAAAGAAAATGTTACCTGCGCTTTTTCCTTAATCCCTATGTATATTTAGACAAATGGAGGTCATTTAGTTGCTCCAATGGCCATTGGAGGGATGCCCGCCTGCCAACGTCAAGGCAGACCCCCCCTAAGCGGGTCCTAACACTGACCCTTCAGCCTGCTTCCTTGAGCTTCTGGCAAAGATATCTCTAATGAGACAGAAAGGGGCATTTTTTATATACACCCCTTTACTTATTAACCCTTAATAGGGAACACATGGGATGGATAGCAGCATTGTAACCAGGCTGTGTGATACAAAGTAAATACAAATACAAAAAAAAAAAAAGAAGAGAAGTCCTGCGCTTAAGCTGCAAGGACTACAACACACATCAGCCCCAATATATAGTAAAAACCAAAGAAAAGAAAATGTTACCTGCGCTTTTTCCTTAATCCCTATGTATATTTAGACAAATGGAGGTCATTTAGTTGCTCCAATGGCCATTGGAGGGATGCCCGCCTGCCAACGTCAAGGCAGACCCCCCCTAAGCGGGTCCTAACACTGACCCTTCAGCCTGCTTCCTTGAGCTTCTGGCAAAGATATCTCTAATGAGACAGAAAGGGGCATTTTTTATATACACCCCTTTACTTATTAACCCTTAATAGGGAACACATGGGATGGATAGCAGCATTGTAACCAGGCTGTGTGATACAAAGTAAATACAAATACAAAAAAAAAAGAAGAGAAGTCCTGCGCTTAAGCTGCAAGGACTACAACACACATCAGCCCCAATATATAGTAAAAACCAAAGAAAAGAAAATGTTACCTGCGCTTTTTCCTTAATCCCTATGTATATTTAGACAAATGGAGGTCATTTAGTTGCTCCAATGGCCATTGGAGGGATGCCCGCCTGCCAACGTCAAGGCAGACCCCCCCTAAGCGGGTCCTAACACTGACCCTTCAGCCTGCTTCCTTGAGCTTCTGGCAAAGATATCTCTAATGAGACAGAAAGGGGCATTTTTTATATACACCCCTTTACTTATTAACCCTTAATAGGGAACACATGGGATGGATAGCAGCATTGTAACCAGGCTGTGTGATACAAAGTAAATACAAATACAAAAAAAAAGAAGAGAAGTCCTGCGCTTAAGCTGCAAGGACTACAACACACATCAGCCCCAATATATAGTAAAAACCAAAGAAAAGAAAATGTTACCTGCGCTTTTTCCTTAATCCCTATGTATATTTAGACAAATGGAGGTCATTTAGTTGCTCCAATGGCCATTGGAGGGATGCCCGCCTGCCAACGTCAAGGCAGACCCCCCCTAAGCGGGTCCTAACACTGACCCTTCAGCCTGCTTCCTTGAGCTTCTGGCAAAGATATCTCTAATGAGACAGAAAGGGGCATTTTTTATATACACCCCTTTACTTATTAACCCTTAATAGGGAACACATGGGATGGATAGCAGCATTGTAACCAGGCTGTGTGATACAAAGTAAATACAAATACAAAAAAAAAGAAGAGAAGTCCTGCGCTTAAGCTGCAAGGACTACAACACACATCAGCCCCAATATATAGTAAAAACCAAAGAAAAGAAAATGTTACCTGCGCTTTTTCCTTAATCCCTATGTATATTTAGACAAATGGAGGTCATTTAGTTGCTCCAATGGCCATTGGAGGGATGCCCGCCTGCCAACGTCAAGGCAGACCCCCCCTAAGCGGGTCCTAACACTGACCCTTCAGCCTGCTTCCTTGAGCTTCTGGCAAAGATATCTCTAATGAGACAGAAAGGGGCATTTTTTATATACACCCCTTTACTTATTAACCCTTAATAGGGAACACATGGGATGGATAGCAGCATTGTAACCAGGCTGTGTGATACAAAGTAAATACAAATACAAAAAAAAAGAAGAGAAGTCCTGCGCTTAAGCTGCAAGGACTACAACACACATCAGCCCCAATATATAGTAAAAACCAAAGAAAAGAAAATGTTACCTGCGCTTTTTCCTTAATCCCTATGTATATTTAGACAAATGGAGGTCATTTAGTTGCTCCAATGGCCATTGGAGGGATGCCCGCCTGCCAACGTCAAGGCAGACCCCCCCTAAGCGGGTCCTAACACTGACCCTTCAGCCTGCTTCCTTGAGCTTCTGGCAAAGATATCTCTAATGAGACAGAAAGGGGCATTTTTTATATACACCCCTTTACTTATTAACCCTTAATAGGGAACACATGGGATGGATAGCAGCATTGTAACCAGGCTGTGTGATACAAAGTAAATACAAATACAAAAAAAAAAGAAGAGAAGGTGCTTACGTTTGGCCTAGGGAATCATAAAAGTCACCATATATTAGAGCAGATTGTATATTTGAAAAACATAGAAGGTGAAGAAACAGGAGTGTAGTTCTTTGGAAAAGTGTGTCAACCAATTTAATTGTTGTAAGACGATTGAGGAATTCTTACAAAACATTTTAGTAGAGGGAGATTTTCAAATCTAACCATAAACCAGTGGACACAACCTAGCAGGGGAAAATGTTAACAAATTGCTACCTTAGAATATAAGGAATTAAGTAATATTATTTCCATAAGAGCAATGAAGCCATTGTTTAAGAAGGCAACTTTATATGGTTCAGTGGAGCTAAATCTCACCTTCCAACATAAGCAACTAGGGTCTATGATCTCTTTCACCATCAGGCCAGGAGAAATGAAACAATCCAAAAGGGGTAGGTTTTCAATGCTAATCACATGTTACTGGACACAGTCTAACTGAATACAATCTAAATTAAACCCCACTGTCAGACAAGAGCTACTATGGCCCATCATTTCCTTCACCATTTCTAATTGTTTTACGACTCTAGAAATGCAGACTTGGAGACTTCTCGTTATGATCGAAAAAGGGGAGATTTTCAAATCTTATCACCTGGACAGAAACTAAGGGATTAAAATCAAAACTAGATCTCACTGTGGAACAAGAGCTACTATGGCCCATTATATCCTTCACTGTTTCTGATTGTTTTACGAGTCTAGGAATGCCAACCTGGAGACGTTTCATTACAGGGTGGATTGCTTGAATCTTATAGGGTAAAGTGATATGATTTTTCTCTTGTTTAAGAAGGTAAATTTTATATCATACATTAAGATAGAGAGCTTTGCGAGTTCCCTCTTTCCCTCTGTCCACCCTTTGCTTCCGCAAAGCTCTCTCGGAATGCAGACTTGAAGACTTTTCATTACAGGGTGAGTTCTATAGGGTAAAGTGATCTGATTTTTCTCTTGTTTAAGAAGGTAAATTTATATATTATATTAAATAGTTAAACCAAGATAGAGAGCTTTGCAAGCTCTCTCCATCCACCCTTTGCATCCGAAGTCAGAGCATAATGCATGTAGGAATCAGCCCGGCTAGCTCAGTCGGTAGAGCATGAGACTCTTAATCTCAGGGTCGTGGGTTCGAGCCCCACGTTGGGCGAGATATGTAATTTTATGTCTCCTTTATTGAAAAAAATAAAAAAAGAAGGAAGGTGCTTACGTTTGGCCTAGGGAATCATAAAAGTCACCATATATTAGAGCAGATTGTATATTTGAAAAACATAGAAGGTGAAGAAACAGGAGTGTAGTTCTTTGGAGAAGTGTGTCAACCAATTTAATTGTTGTAAGACGATTGAGGAATTCTTACAAAACATTTTAGTAGAGGGAGATTTTCAAATCTTACCATAAACCAGTGGACACAACCTAGCAGGGGAAAATGTTAACAAATTGCTACCTTAGAATATAAGGAATTAAGTCATATTATTTCCATAAGAGCAATGAAGCCATTGTTTAAGAAGGCAACTTTATATGGTTCAGTGGAGCTAAATCTCACCTTCCAACATAAGCAACTAGGGTCTATGATCTCTTTCACCATCAGGCCAGGAGAAATGAAACAATCCAAAAGGGGTAGGTTTTCAATGCTAATCACATGTTACTGGACACAGTCTAACTGAATACAATCTAAATTAAACCCCACTGTCAGACAAGAGCTACTATGGCCCATCATTTCCTTCACCATTTCTAATTGTTTTACGACTCTAGAAATGCAGACTTGGAGACTTCTCGTTATGATCCAAAAAGGGGAGATTTTCAAATCTTATCACCTGGACAGAAACTAAGGGATTAAAATCAAAACTAGATCTCACTGTGGAACAAGAGCTACTATGGCCCATTATATCCTTCACTGTTTCTGATTGTTTTACGAGTCTAGGAATGCCAACCTGGAGACGTTTCATTACAGGGTGGATTGCTTGAATCTTATAGGGTAAAGTGATATGATTTTTCTCTTGTTTAAGAAGGTAAATTTTATATCATACATTAAGATAGAGAGCTTTGCGAGTTCCCTCTTTCCCTCTGTCCACCCTTTGCTTCCGCAAAGCTCTCTCGGAATGCAGACTTGAAGACTTTTCATTACAGGGTGAGTTCTATAGGGTAAAGTGATCTGATTTTTCTCTTGTTTAAGAAGGTAAATTTATATATTATATTAAATAGTTAAACCAAGATAGAGAGCTTTGCAAGCTCTCTCCATCCACCCTTTGCATCCGAAGTCAGAGCATAATGCATGTAGGAATCAGCCCGGCTAGCTCAGTCGGTAGAGCATGAGACTCTTAATCTCAGGGTCGTGGGTTCGAGCCCCACGTTGGGCGAGATATGTAATTTTATGTCTCCTTTATTGAAAAAAATAAAAAAAGAAGGAAGGTGCTTACGTTTGGCCTAGGGAATCATAAAAGTCATCATATATTAGAGCAGATTGTATATTTGAAAAACATAGAAGGTGAAGAAACAGGAGTGTAGTTCTTTGGAAAAGTGTGTCAAACAATTTAATTGCTAGCTAGCTCAGTCGGTAGAGCATGAGACTCTTAATCTCAGGGTCGTGGGTTCGAGCCCCACGTTGGGCGATAAATGTAATTTTATGTCTCCTTTATTGAAAAAAATAAAAAAAGAAGAAAGGTGCTTACGTTTGGCCTAGGGAATCATAAAAGTCACCATATATTAGAGCAGATTGTATATTTGAAAAACATAGAAGGTGAAGAAACAGGAGTGTAGTTCTTTGGAAAAGTGTGTCAAGCTATTTAATTGTTGTAAGACGATTGAGGAATTCTTACAAAACATTTTAGTAGAGGGAGATTTTCAAATCTAACCATAAACCAGTGGACACAACCTAGCAGGGGAACATGTTAACAAAATGCTACCTTAGAATATAAGGAATTAAGTCATATTATTTCCATAAGAGCAATGAAGACATTGTTTAAGAATGCAACTTTATATGGTTCAGTGGAGCTAAATCTCACCTTCCAACATAAGCAACTAGGGTCTATGATCTCTTTCACCATCAGGCCAGGAGAAATGAAACAATCCAAAAGGGGTAGGTTTTCAATGCTAATCACATGTTACTGGACACAGTCTAACTGAATACAATCTAAATTAAACCCCACTGTCAGACAAGAGCTACTATGGCCCATCATTTCCTTCACCATTTCTAATTGTTTTACGACTCTAGAAATGCAGACTTGGAGACTTCTCGTTATGATCGAAAAAGGGGAGATTTTCAAATCTTATCACCTGGACAGAAACTAAGGGATTAAAATCAAAACTAGATCTCACTGTGGAACAAGAGCTACTATGGCCCATTATATCCTTCACTGTTTCTGATTGTTTTACGAGTCTAGGAATGCCAACCTGGAGACGTTTCATTACAGGGTGGATTGCTTGAATCTTATAGGGTAAAGTGATATGATTTTTCTCTTGTTTAAGAAGGTAAATTTTATATCATACATTAAGATAGAGAGCTTTGCGAGTTCCCTCTTTCCCTCTGTCCACCCTTTGCTTCCGCAAAGCTCTCTCGGAATGCAGACTTGAAGACTCTTCATTACAGGGTGAATTATGCTCTTAATCTCAGGGTCGTGGGTTCGAGCCCCACGTTGGGCGAGATGTGTTAACAAATTGCTACCTTAGAATATAAGGAATTAAGTTTAAGGTAAATTTATATATTATATTAAATAGTTAAACCAAGATAGAGAGCTTTGCAAGCTCTCTCCATCCATCCTTTGCATCCGAAGTCAGAGCATAATGCATGTAGGAATCAGCCCGGCTAGCTCAGTCGGTAGAGCATGAGACTCTTAATCTCAGGGTCGTGGGTTCGAGCCCCACGTTGGGCGAGATATATAATTTTATGTCTCCTTTATTGAAAAAAATAAAAAAAGATGGAAGGTGCTTACGTTTGGCCTAGGGAATCATAAAAGTCACCATATATTAGAGCAGATTGTATATTTGAAAAACATAGAAGGTGAAGAAACAGGAGTGTAGTTCTTTGGAAAAGTGTGTCAAGCAATTTAATTGTTGTAAGACGATTGAGGAATTCTTACAAAACATTTTAGTAGAGGGAGATTTTCAAATCTAACCATAAACCAGTGGACACAACCTAGCAGGGGAACATGTTAACAAAATGCTACCTTAGAATATAAGGAATTAAGTCATATTATTTCCATAAGAGCAATGAAGCCATTGTTTAAGAATGCAACTTTATATGGTTCAGTGGAGCTAAATCTCACCTTCCAACATAAGCAACTAGGGTCTATGATCTCTTTCACCATCAGGCCAGGAGAAATGAAACAATCCAAAAGGGGTAGGTTTTCAATGCTAATCACATGTTACTGGACACAGTCTAACTGAATACAATCTAAATTAAACCCCACTGTCAGACAAGAGCTACTATGGCCCATCATTTCCTTCACCATTTCTAATTGTTTTACGACTCTAGAAATGCAGACTTGGAGACTTCTCGTTATGATCGAAAAAGGGGAGATTTT
Source organism: Pelobates fuscus (assembly GCF_036172605.1). Lineage (NCBI taxonomy): Eukaryota > Metazoa > Chordata > Amphibia > Anura > Pelobatidae > Pelobates > Pelobates fuscus. The sequence continues at coordinate 65,133,864 of NC_086318.1, forward strand.
CAAATCTTATCACCTGGACAGAAACTAAGGGATTAAAATCAAAACTAGATCTCACTGTGGAACAAGAGCTACTATTGCCCATTATATCCTTCACTGTTTCTGATTGTTTTACGAGTCTAGGAATGCCAACCTGGAGACGTTTCATTACAGGGTGGATTGCTTGAATCTTATAGGGTAAAGTGATATGATTTTTCTCTTGTTTAAGAAGGTAAATTTTATATCATACATTAAGATAGAGAGCTTTGCGAGTTCCCTATTTCCCTCTGTCCACCCTTTGCTTCCGCAAAGCTCTCTCGGAATGCAGATTTGAAGACTTTTCATTACAGGGTGAGTTCTATAGGGTAAAGTGATCTGATTTTTCTCTTGTTTAAGAAGGTAAATTTATATATTATATTAAATAGTTAAACCAAGATAGAGAGCTTTGCAAGCTCTCTCCATCCACTCTTTGCATCCGAAGTCAGAGCATAATGCATGTAGAAATCAGCCCGGCTAGCTCAGTCGGTAGAGCATGAGACTCTTAATCTCAGGGTCGTGGGTTCGAGCCCCATGTTGGGCGAGATATGAAATTTTATGTCTCCTTTATTGAAAAAAAGAAGGAAAGTGCTTACGTTTGGCCTAGGGAATCATAAAAGTCACCTATATTAGAGCAGATTGTATATTTGAAAAACATAGAAGGTGAAGAAACAGGAGTGTAGTTCTTTGGAAAAGTGTGTCAAGCTATTTAATTGTTGTAAAACGATTGAGGAATTCTTACAAAACATTTTAGTAGAGGGAGATTTTCAAATCTAACCATAAACCAGTGGACACAACCTAGCAGGGGAACATGTTAACAAAATGCTACCTTAGAATATAAGGAATTATACTCTTAATCTCAGGGTCGTGTGTTCGAGCCCCACGTTGGGCGAGATGTGTTAACAAATTGCTACCTTAGAATATAAGGAATTAAGTCATATTATTTCCATAAGAGCAATGAAGCCATTGTTTAAGAAGGCAACTTTATATATTATATTAAATAGTTAAACCAAGATAGAGAGCTTTGCAAGCTCTCTCCATCCACCCTTTGCATCCGAAGTCAGAGCATAATGCATGTAGGAATCAGCCCGGCTAGCTCAGTCGGTAGAGCATGAGACTCTTAATCTCAGGGTCGTGGGTTCGAGCCCCACGTTGGGCGAGATATGTAATTTTATGTCTCCTTTATTGAAAAAAATAAAAAAAGAAGGAAGGTGCTTACGTTTGGCCTAGGGAATCATAAAAGTCACCATATATTAGAGCAGATTGTATATTTGAAAAACATAGAAGGTGAAGAAACAGGAGTGTAGTTCTTTGGAAAAGTGTGTCAAGCAATTTAATTGTTGTAAGACGATTGAGGAATTCTTACAAAACATTTTAGTAGAGGGAGATTTTCAAATCTAACCATAAACCAATGGACACAACCTAGCAGGGGAAAATGTTAACAAATTGCTACCTTAGAATATAAGGAATTAAGTCATATTATTTCCATAAGAGCAATGAAGCCATTGTTTAAGAAGGCAACTTTATATGTTTCAGTGGAGCTAAATCTCACCTTCCAACATAAGCAACTAGGATCTATGATCTCTTTCACCATCAGGCCAGGAGAAATGAAACAATCCAAAAGGGGTAGGTTTTCAATGCTAATCACATGTTACTGGACACAATCTAACTGAATACCATCTAAATTAAACCCCACTGTCAGACAAGAGCTACTATGGCCCATCATTTCCTTCACCATTTCTAATTGTTTTACGACTCTAGAAATGCAGACTTGGAGACTTCTCGTTATGATCGAAAAAGGGGAGATTTTCAAATCTTATCACCTGGACAGAAACTAAGGGATTAAAATCAAAACTAGATCTCACTGTGGAACAAGAGCTACTATGGCCCATTATATCCTTCACTGTTTCTGATTGTTTTACGAGTCTAGGAATGCCAACCTGGAGACGTTTCATTACAGGGTGGATTGCTTGAATCTTATAGGGTAAAGTGATATGATTTTTCTCTTGTTTAAGAAGGTAAATTTTATATCATACATTAAGATAGAGAGCTTTGCGAGTTCCCTCTTTCCCTCTGTCCACCCTTTGCTTCCGCAAAGCTCTCTCGGAATGCAGACTTGAAGACTTTTCATTACAGGGTGAGTTCTATAGGGTAAAGTGATCTGATTTTTCTCTTGTTTAAGAAGGTAAATTTATATATTATATTAAATAGTTAAACCAAGATAGAGAGCTTTGCAAGCTCTCTCCATCCACCCTTTGCATCCGAAGTCAGAGCATAATGCATGTAGGAATCAGCCCGGCTAGCTCAGTCGGTAGAGCATGAGACTCTTAATCTCAGGGTCTTGGGTTCGAGCCCCACGTTGGGCGAGATATGTAATTTTATGTCTCCTTTATTGAAAAAAATAAAAAAAGATGGAAGGTGCTTACGTTTGGCCTAGGGAATCATAAAAGTCACCATATATTAGAGCAGATTGTATATTTGAAAAACATAGAAGGTGAAGAAACAGGAGTGTAGTTCTTTGGAAAAGTGTGTCAAGCAATTTAATTGTTGTAAGACGATTGAGGAATTCTTACAAAACATTTTAGTTGAGGGAGATTTTCAAATCTAACCATAAACCAGTGGACACAACCTAGCAGGGGAACATGTTAACAAAATGCTACCTTAGAATATAAGGAATTAAGTCATATTATTTCCACAAGAGCAATGAAGCCATTGTTTAAGAATGCAACTTTATATGGTTCAGTGGAGCTAAATCTCACCTTCCAACATAAGCAACTAGGGTCTATGATCTCTTTCACCATCAGGCCAGGAGAAATGAAACAATCCAAAATGGGTAGGTTTTCAATGCTAATCACATGTTACTGGACACAATCTAACTGAATACAATCTAAATTAAACCCCACTGTCAGACAAGAGCTACTATGGCCATCATTTCCTTCACCATTTCTAATTGTTTTACGACTCTAGAAATGCAGACTTGGAGACTTCTCGTTATGATCGAAAAAGGGGAGATTTTCAAATCTTATCACCTGGACAGAAACTAAGGGATTAAAATCAAAACTAGATCTCACTGTGGAACAAGAGCTACTATGGCCCATTATATCCTTCACTGTTTCTGATTGTTTTACGAGTCTAGGAATGCCAACCTGGAGACGTTTCATTACAGGGTGGATTGCTTGAATCTTATAGGGTAAAGTGATATGATTTTTCTCTTGTTTAAGAAGGTAAATTTTATATCATACATTAAGATAGAGAGCTTTGCGAGTTCCCTCTTTCCCTCTGTCCACCCTTTGCTTCCGCAAAGCTCTCTCGGAATGCAGACTTGAAGACTTTTCATTACAGGGTGAGTTCTATAGGGTAAAGTGATCTGATTTTTCTCTTGTTTAAGAAGGTAAATTTATATATTATATTAAATAGTTAAACCAAGATAGAGAGCTTTGCAAGCTCTCTCCATCCACCCTTTGCATCCGAAGTCAGGGCATAATGCATGTAGGAATCAGCCCGGCTAGCTCAGTCGGTAGAGCATGAGACTCTTAATCTCAGGGTCGTGGGTTCGAGCCCCACGTTGGGCGAGATATGTAATTTTATGTCTCCTTTATTGAAAAAAATAAAAAAAGATGGAAGGTGCTTACGTTTGGCCTAGGGACTCATAAAAGTCACCATATATTAGAGCAGATTGTATATTTGAAAAACATAGAAGGTGAAGAAACAGGAGTGTAGTTCTTTGGAAAAGTGTGTCAAGCAATTTAATTGTTGTAAGACGATTGAGGAATTCTTACAAAACATTTTAGTTGAGGGAGATTTTCAAATCTAACCATAAACCAGTGGACACAACCTAGCAGGGGAACATGTTAACAAAATGCTACCTTAGAATATAAGGAATTAAGTCATATTATTTCCACAAGAGCAATGAAGCCATTGTTTAAGAATGCAACTTTATATGGTTCAGTGGAGCTAAATCTCACCTTCCAACATAAGCAACTAGGGTCTATGATCTCTTTCACCATCAGGCCAGGAGAAATGAAACAATCCAAAATGGGTAGGTTTTCAATGCTAATCACATGTTACTGGACACAATCTAACTGAATACAATCTAAATTAAACCCCACTGTCAGACAAGAGCTACTATGGCCCATCATTTCCTTCACCATTTCTAATTGTTTTACGACTCTAGTAATGCAGACTTGGAGACTTCTCGTTATGATCGAAAAAGGGGAGATTTTCAAATCTTATCACCTGGACAGAAACTAAGGGATTAAAATCAAAACTAGATCTCACTGTGGAACAAGAGCTACTATGGCCCATTATATCCTTCACTGTTTCTGATTGTTTTACGAGTCTAGGAATGCCAACCTGGAGACGTTTCATTACAGGGTGGATTGCTTGAATCTTATAGGGTAAAGTGATATGATTTTTCTCTTGTTTAAGAAGGTAAATTTTATATCATACATTAAGATAGAGAGCTTTGCGAGTTCCCTCTTTCCCTCTGTCCACCCTTTGCTTCCGCAAAGCTCTCTCGGAATGCAGACTTGAAGACTTTTCATTACAGGGTGAATTATACTCTTAATCTCAGGGTCGTGGGTTCGAGCCCCACGTTGGGCGAGATGTGTTAACAAATTGCTACCTTAGAATATAAGGAATTAAGTCATATTATTTCCATAAGAGCAATGAAGCCATTGTTTAAGAAGGTAAATTTATATATTATATTAAATAGTTAAACCAAGATAGAGAGCTTTGCAAGCTCTCTCCATCCACCCTTTGCATCCGAAGTCAGAGCATAATACATGTAGGAATCAGCCCGGCTAGCTCAGTCGGTAGAGCATGAGACTCTTAATCTCAGGGTCGTGGGTTCGAGCCCCATGTTGGGCGAGATATGTAATTTTATGTCTCCTTTATTGAAAAAAAGAAGGAAAGTGCTTACGTTTGGCCTAGGGAATCATAAAAGTCACCATATATTAGAGCAGATTGTATATTTGAAAAACATAGAAGGTGAAGAAACAGGAGTGTAGTTCTTTGGAAAAGTGTGTCAAGCAATTTAATTGTTGTAAAACGATTGAGGAATTCTTACAAAACATTTTAGTAGAGGGAGATTTTCAAATCTAACCATAAACCAGTGGACACAACCTAGCAGGGGAACATGTTAACAAAATGCTACCTTAGAATATAAGGAATTATACTCTTAATCTTAAACCAGTGGACACAACCTAGCAGGGGAACATGTTAACAAAATGCTACCTTAGAATATAAGGAATTATACTCTTAATCTCAGGGTCGTGTGTTCGAGCCCCACGTTGGGCGAGATGTGTTAACAAATTGCTACCTTAGAATATAAGGAATTAAGTCATATTATTTCCATAAGAGCAATGAAGCCATTGTTTAAGAAGGCAACTTTATATGGTTCAGTGGAGCTAAATCTCACCTTCCAACATAAGCAACTAGGGTCTATGATCTCTTTCACCATCAGGCCAGGAGAAATGAAACAATCCAAAAGGGGTAGGTTTTCAATGCTAATCACATGTTACTGGACACAGTCTAACTGAATACAATCTAAATTAAACCCCACTTTTAGACAAGATCTATTATGGCCCATCATTTCCTTCACCATTTCTAATTGTTTTACGACTCTAGAAATGCAGACTTGGAGACTTCTCGTTATGATCGAAAAAGGGGAGATTTTCAAATCTTATCACCTGGACAGAAACTAAGGGATTAAAATCAAAACTAGATCTCACTGTGGAACAAGAGCTACTATGGCCCATTATATCCTTCACTGTTTCTGATTGTTTTACGAGTCTAGGAATGCCAACCTGGAGACGTTTCATTACAGGGTGGATTGCTTGAATCTTATAGGGTAAAGTGATATGATTTTTCTCTTGTTTAAGAAGGTAAATTTTATATCATACATTAAGATAGAGAGCTTTGCGAGTTCCCTCTTTCCCTCTGTCCACCCTTTGCTTCCGCAAAGCTCTCTCGGAATGCAGACTTGAAGACTTTTCATTACAGGGTGAGTTCTATAGGGTAAAGTGATCTGATTTTTCTCTTGTTTAAGAAGGTAAATTTATATATTATATTAAATAGTTAAACCAAGATAGAGAGCTTTGCAAGCTCTCTCCATCCACCCTTTGCATCCGAAGTCAGAGCATAATGCATGTAGGAATCAGCCCGGCTAGCTCAGTCGGTAGAGCATGAGACTCTTAATCTCAGGGTCGTGGGTTCGAGCCCCACGTTGGGCGAGATATGTAATTTTATGTCTCCTTTATTGAAAAAAATAAAAAAAGAAGGAAGGTGCTTACGTTTGGCCTAGGGAATCATAAAAGTCACCATATATTAGAGCAGATTGTATATTTGAAAAACATAGAAGGTGAAGAAACAGGAGTGTAGTTCTTTGGAAAAGTGTGTCAAGCAATTTAATTGTTGTAAGACGATTGAGGAATTCTTACAAAACATTTTAGTAGAGGGAGATTTTCAAATCTAACCATAAACCAGTGGACACAACCTAGCAGGGGAACATGTTAACAAAATGCTACCTTAGAATATAAGGAATTAAGTCATGTTATTTCCACAAGAGCAATGAAGCCATTGTTTAAGAATGCAACTTTATATGGTTCAGTGGAGCTAAATCTCACCTTCCAACATAAGCAACTAGGGTCTATGATCTCTTTCACCATCAGGCCAGGAGAAATGAAACAATCCAAAAGGGATAGGTTTTCAATGCTAATCACATGTTACTGGACACAATCTAACTGAATACAATCTAAATTAAACCCCACTGTCAGACAAGAGCTACTATGGCCCATCATTTCCTTCACCATTTCTAATTGTTTTACGACTCTAGAAATGCAGACTTGGAGACTTCTCGTTATGATCGAAAAAGGGGAGATTTTCAAATCTTATCACCTGGACAGAAACTAAGGGATTAAAATCAAAACTAGATCTCACTGTGGAACAAGAGCTACTATGGCCCATTATATCCTTCACTGTTTCTGATTGTTTTACGAGTCTAGGAATGCCAACCTGGAGACGTTTCATTACAGGGTGGATTGCTTGAATCTTATAGGGTAAAGTGATATGATTTTTCTCTTGTTTAAGAAGGTAAATTTTATATCATACATTAAGATAGAGAGCTTTGCGAGTTCCCTCTTTCCCTCTGTCCACCCTTTGCTTCCGCAAAGCTCTCTCGGAATGCAGACTTGAAGACTTTTCATTACAGGGTGAGTTCTATAGGGTAAAGTGATCTGATTTTTCTCTTGTTTAAGAAGGTAAATTTATATATTATATTAAATAGTTAAACCAAGATAGAGAGCTTTGCAAGCTCTCTCCATCCACCCTTTGCATCCGAAGTCAGAGCATAATGCATGTAGGAATCAGCCCGGCTAGCTCAGTCGGTAGAGTATGAGACTCTTAATCTCAGGGTCGTGGGTTCGAGCCCCATGTTGGGCGAGATATGTAATTTTATGTCTCCTTTATTGAAAAAAAGAAGGAAAGTGCTTACGTTTGGCCTAGGGAATCATAAAAGTCACCATATATTAGAGCAGATTGTATATTTGAAAAACATAGAAGGTGAAGAAACAGGAGTGTAGTTCTTTGGAAAAGTGTGTCAAGCAATTTAATTGTTGTAAAACGATTGAGGAATTCTTACAAAACATTTTAGTAGAGGGAGATTTTCAAATCTAACCATAAACCAGTGGACACAACCTAGCAGGGGAACATGTTAACAAAATGCTACCTTAGAATATAAGGAATTATACTCTTAATCTAAGGGTCGTGTGTTCGAGCCCCACGTTGGGCGAGATGTGTTAACAAATTGCTACCTTAGAATATAAGGAATTAAGTCATATTATTTCCATAAGAGCAATGAAGCCATTGTTTAAGAAGGCAACTTTATATGGTTCAGTGGAGCTAAATCTCACCTTCCAACATAAGCAACTAGGGTCTATGATCTCTTTCACCATCAGGCCAGGAGAAATGAAACAATCCAAAAGGGGTAGGTTTTCAATGCTAATCACATGTTACTGGACACAGTCTAACTGAATACAATCTAAATTAAACCCCACTGTCAGACAAGAGCTACTATGGCCCATCATTTCCTTCACCATTTCTAATTGTTTTACGACTCTAGAAATGCAGACTTGGAGACTTCTCGTTATGATCGAAAAAGGGGAGATTTTCAAATCTTATCACCTGGACAGAAACTAAGGGATTAAAATCAAAACTAGATCTCACTGTGGAACAAGAGCTACTATGGCCCATTATATCCTTCACTGTTTCTGATTGTTTTACGAGTCTAGGAATGCCAACCTGGAGACGTTTCATTACAGGGTGGATTGCTTGAATCTTATAGGGTAAAGTGATATGATTTTTCTCTTGTTTAAGAAGGTAAATTTTATATCATACATTAAGATAGAGAGCTTTGCGAGTTCCCTCTTTCCCTCTGTCCACCCTTTGCTTCCGCAAAGCTCTCTCGGAATGCAGACTTGAAGACTTTTCATTACAGGGTGAATTATACTCTTAATCTCAGGGTCGTGGGTTCGAGCCCCACGTTGGGCGAGATGTGTTAACAAATTGCTACCTTAGAATATAAGGAATTAAGTCATATTATTTCCATAAGAGCAATGAAGCCATTGTTTAAGAAGGCAACTTTATATGGTTCAGTGGAGCTAAATCTCACCTTCCAACATAAGCAACTAGGGTCTATGATCTCTTTCACCATCAGGCCAGGAGAAATGAAACAATCCAAAAGGGGTAGGTTTTCAATGCTAATCACATGTTACTGGACACAGTCTAACTGAATACAATCTAAATTAAACCCCACTGTTAGACAAGAGCTACTATGGCCCATCATTTCCTTCACCATTTCTAATTGTTTTACGACTCTAGAAATGCAGACTTGGAGACTTCTCGTTATGATCCAAAAAGGGGAGATTTTCAAATCTTATCACCTGGACAGAAACTAAGGGATTAAAATCAAAACTAGATCTCACTGTGGAACAAGAGCTACTATGGCCCATTATATCCTTCACTGTTTCTGATTGTTTTACGAGTCTAGGAATGCCAACCTGGAGACGTTTCATTACAGGGTGGATTGCTTGAATCTTATAGGGTAAAGTGATATGATTTTTCTCTTGTTTAAGAAGGTAAATTTTATATCATACATTAAGATAGAGAGCTTTGCGAGTTCCCTCTTTCCTTCTGTCCACCCTTTGCTTCCGCAAAGCTCTCTCGGAATGCAGACTTGAAGACTTTTCATTACAGGGTGAGTTCTATAGGGTAAAGTGATCTGATTTTTCTCTTGTATAAGAAGGTAAATTTATATATTATATTAAATAGTTAAACCAAGATAGAGAGCTTTGCAAGCTCTCTCCATCCACCCTTTGCATCCGAAGTCAGAGCATAATGCTTGTAGGAATCAGCCCGGCTAGCTCAGTCGGTAGAGCTTGAGACTCTTTATCTCAGGGTCGTGGGTTCGAGCCCCACGTTGGGTGAGATATGTAATTTTATGTCTCCTTTATTGAAAAAAATAAAAAAAGAAGGAAGGTGCTTACGTTTGGCCTAGGGAATCATAAAAGTCACCATATATTAGAGCAGATTGTATATTTGAAAAACATAGAAGGTGAAGAAACAGGAGTGTAGTTCTTTGGAAAAGTGTGTCAAGCAATTTAATTGTTGTAAGACGATTGAGGAATTCTTACAAAACATTTTAGTAGAGGGAGATTTTCAAATCTAACCATAAACCAGTGGACACAACCTAGCAGGGGAACATGTTAACAAAATGCTACCTTAGAATATAAGGAATTAAGTCATATTATTTCCATAAGAGCAATGAAGCCATTGTTTAAGAATGCAACTTTATATGGTTCAGTGGAGCTAAATCTCACCTTCCAACATAAGCAACTAGGGTCTATGATCTCTTTCACCATCAGGCCAGGAGAAATGAAACAATCCAAAAGGGGTAGGTTTTCAATGCTAATCACATGTTACTGGACACAGTCTAACTGAATACAATCTAAATTAACCCCCACTGTCAGACAAGAGCTACTATGGCCCATCATTTCCTTCACCATTTCTAATTGTTTTACGACTCTAGAAATGCAGACTTGGAGACTTCTCGTTATGATCCAAAAAGGGGAGATTTTCAAATCTTATCACCTGGACAGAAACTAAGGGTTTAAAATCAAAACTAGATCTCACTGTGGAACAAGAGCTACTATGGCCCATTATATCCTTCACTGTTTCTGATTGTTTTACGAGTCTAGGAATGCCAACCTGGAGACGTTTCATTACAGGGTGGATTGCTTGAATCTTATAGGGTAAAGTGATATGATTTTTCTCTTGTTTAAGAAGGTAAATTTTTATATCATACATTAAGATAGAGAGCTTTGCGAGTTCCCTCTTTCCTTCTGTCCACCCTTTGCTTCCGCAAAGCTCTCTCGGAATGCAGACTTGAAGACTTTTCATTACAGGGTGAGTTCTATAGGGTAAAGTGATCTGATTTTTCTCTTGTTTAAGAAGGTAAATTTATATATTATATTAAATAGTTAAACCAAGATAGAGAGCTTTGCAAGCTCTCTCCATCCACCCTTTGCATCCGAAGTCAGAGCATAATGCATGTAGGAATCAGCCCGGCTAGCTCAGTTGGTAGAGCATGAGACTCTTAATCTCAGGGTCGTGGGTTCCAGCCCCACGTTGGGCGAGATATGTAATTTTATGTCTCCTTTATTGAAAAAAATAAAAAAAGAAGGAAGGTGCTTACGTTTGGCCTAGGGAATCATAAAAGTCACCATATATTAGAGCAGATTGTATATTTGAAAAACATAGAAGGTGAAGAAACAGGAGTGTAGTTCTTTGGAAAAGTGTGTCAAGCAATTTAATTGTTGTAAGACGATTGAGGAATTCTTACAAAACATTTTAGTAGAGGGAGATTTTCAAATCTAACCATAAACCAGTGGACACAACCTAGCAGGGGAACATGTTAACAAAATGCTACCTTAGAATATAAGGAATTAAGTCATATTATTTCCATAAGAGCAATGAAGCCATTGTTTAAGAATGCAACTTTATATGGTTCAGTGGAGCTAAATCTCACCTTCCAACATAAGCAACTAGGGTCTATGATCTCTTTCACCATCAGTCCAGGAGAAATGAAACAATCCAAAAGGGGTAGGTTTTCAATGCTAATCACATGTTACTGGACACAGTCTAACTGAATACAATCTAAATTAAACCCCACTGTCAGACAAGAGCTACTATGGCCCATCATTTCCTTCACCATTTCTAATTGTTTCACGACTCTAGAAATGCAGACTTGGAGACTTCTCGTTATGATCCAAAAAGGGGAGTTTTTCAAATCGTATCACCTGGACAGAAACTAAGGGATTAAAATCAAAACTAGATCTCACTGTGGAACAAGAGCTACTATGGCCCATTATATCCTTCACTGTTTCTGATTGTTTTACGAGTCTAGGAATGCCAACCTGGAGACGTTTCATTACAGGTTGGATTGCTTGAATCTTATAGGGTAAAGTGATATGACTTTTCTCTTGTTTAAGAAGGTAAATTTTATATCATACATTAAGATAGAGAGCTTTGCGAGTTCCCTCTTTCCCTCTGTCCACCCTTTGCTTCCGCAAAGCTCTCTCGGAATGCAGACTTGAAGACTTTTCATTACAGGGTGAATTATACTCTTAATCTCAGGGTCGTGGGTTCGAGCCCCACGTTGGGCGAGATGTGTTAACAAATTGCTACCTTAGAATATAAGGAATTAAGTCATATTATTTCCATAAGAGCAATGAAGCCATTGTTTAAGAAGGCAACTTTATATGGTTCAGTGGAGCTAAATCTCACCTTCCAACATAAGCAACTAGGGTCTATGATCTCTTTCACCATCAGGCCAGGAGAAATGAAACAATCCAAAAGGGGTAGGTTTTCAATGCTAATCACATGTTACTGGACACAGTCTAACTGAATACAATCTAAATTAAACCCCACTGTCAGACAAGAGCTACTATGGCCCATCATTTCCTTCACCATTTCTAATTGTTTTACGACTCTAGAAATGCAGACTTGGAGACTTCTCGTTATGATCCAAAAAGGGGAGATTTTCAAATCTTATCACCTGGACAGAAACTAAGGGATTAAAATCAAAACTAGATCTCACTGTGGAACAAGAGCTACTATGGCCCATTATATCCTTCACTGTTTCTGATTGTTTTACGAGTCTAGGAATGCCAACCTGGAGACGTTTCATTACAGGGTGGATTGCTTGAATCTTATAGGGTAAAGTGATATGATTTTTCTCTTGTTTAAGAAGGTAAATTTTATATCATACATTAAGATAGAGAGCTTTGCGAGTTCCCTCTTTCCCTCTGCCCACCCTTTGCTTCCGCAAAGCTCTCTCGGAATGCAGACTTGAAGACTTTTCATTACTGGGTGAGTTCTATAGGGTAAAGTGATCTGATTTTTCTCTTGTTTAAGAAGGTAAATTTATATATTATATTAAATAGTTAAACCAAGATAGAGAGCTTTGCAAGCTCTCTCCATCCACCCTTTGCATCCGAAGTCAGAGCATAATGCATATAGGAATCAGCCCGGCTAGCTCAGTCGGTAGAGCATGAGACTCTTAATCTCAGGGTCGTGGGTTCGAGCCCCACGTTGGGCGAGATATGTAATTTTATGTCTCCTTTATTGAAAAAAATAAAAAAAGAAGGAAGGTGCTTACGTTTGGCCTAGGGAATCATAAAAGTCACCATATATTAGAGCAGATTGTATATTTGAAAAACATAGAAGGTGAAGAAACAGGAGTGTAGTTCTTTGGAAAAGTGTGTCAAGCAATTTAATTGTTGTAAGACGATTGAGGAATTCTTACAAAACATTTTACTGGACACAGTCTAACTGAATACAATCTAAATTAAACCCCACTGTCAGACAAGAGCTACTATGGCCCATCATTTCCTTCACCATTTCTAATTGTTTCACGACTCTAGAAATGCAGACTTGGAGACTTCTCGTTATGATCCAAAAAGGGGAGTTTTTCAAATCGTATCACCTGGACAGAAACTAAGGGATTAAAATCAAAACTAGATCTCACTGTGGAACAAGAGCTACTATGGCCCATTATATCCTTCACTGTTTCTGATTGTTTTACGAGTCTAGGAATGCCAACCTGGAGACGTTTCATTACAGGTTGGATTGCTTGAATCTTATAGGGTAAAGTGATATGATTTTTCTCTTGTTTAAGAAGGTAAATTTTATATCATACATTAAGATAGAGAGCTTTGCGAGTTCCCTCTTTCCTTCTGTCCACCCTTTGCTTCCGCAAAGCTCTCTCGGAATGCAGACTTGAAGACTTTTCATTACAGGGTGAGTTCTATAGGGTAAAGTGATCTGATTTTTCTCTTGTATAAGAAGGTAAATTTATATATTATATTAAATAGTTAAACCAAGATAGAGAGCTTTGCAAGCTCTCTCCATCCACCCTTTGCATCCGAAGTCAGAGCATAATGCTTGTAGGAATCAGCCCGGCTAGCTCAGTCGGTAGAGCTTGAGACTCTTTATCTCAGGGTCGTGGGTTCGAGCCCCACGTTGGGTGAGATATGTAATTTTATGTCTCCTTTATTGAAAAAAATAAAAAAAGAAGGAAGGTGCTTACGTTTGGCCTAGGGAATCATAAAAGTCACCATATATTAGAGCAGATTGTATATTTGAAAAACATAGAAGGTGAAGAAACAGGAGTGTAGTTCTTTGGAAAAGTGTGTCAAGCAATTTAATTGTTGTAAGACGATTGAGGAATTCTTACAAAACATTTTAGTAGAGGGAGATTTTCAAATCTAACCATAAACCAGTGGACACAACCTAGCAGGGGAACATGTTAACAAAATGCTACCTTAGAATATAAGGAATTAAGTCATATTATTTCCATAAGAGCAATGAAGCCATTGTTTAAGAATGCAACTTTATATGGTTCAGTGGAGCTAAATCTCACCTTCCAACATAAGCAACTAGGGTCTATGATCTCTTTCACCATCAGGCCAGGAGAAATGAAACAATCCAAAAGGGGTAGGTTTTCAATGCTAATCACATGTTACTGGACACAGTCTAACTGAATACAATCTAAATTAACCCCCACTGTCAGACAAGAGCTACTATGGCCCATCATTTCCTTCACCATTTCTAATTGTTTTACGACTCTAGAAATGCAGACTTGGAGACTTCTCGTTATGATCCAAAAAGGGGAGATTTTCAAATCTTATCACCTGGACAGAAACTAAGGGTTTAAAATCAAAACTAGATCTCACTGTGGAACAAGAGCTACTATGGCCCATTATATCCTTCACTGTTTCTGATTGTTTTACGAGTCTAGGAATGCCAACCTGGAGACGTTTCATTACAGGGTGGATTGCTTGAATCTTATAGGGTAAAGTGATATGATTTTTCTCTTGTTTAAGAAGGTAAATTTTTATATCATACATTAAGATAGAGAGCTTTGCGAGTTCCCTCTTTCCTTCTGTCCACCCTTTGCTTCCGCAAAGCTCTCTCGGAATGCAGACTTGAAGACTTTTCATTACAGGGTGAGTTCTATAGGGTAAAGTGATCTGATTTTTCTCTTGTTTAAGAAGGTAAATTTATATATTATATTAAATAGTTAAACCAAGATAGAGAGCTTTGCAAGCTCTCTCCATCCACCCTTTGCATCCGAAGTCAGAGCATAATGCATGTAGGAATCAGCCCGGCTAGCTCAGTTGGTAGAGCATGAGACTCTTAATCTCAGGGTCGTGGGTTCCAGCCCCACGTTGGGCGAGATATGTAATTTTATGTCTCCTTTATTGAAAAAAATAAAAAAAGAAGGAAGGTGCTTACGTTTGGCCTAGGGAATCATAAAAGTCACCATATATTAGAGCAGATTGTATATTTGAAAAACATAGAAGGTGAAGAAACAGGAGTGTAGTTCTTTGGAAAAGTGTGTCAAGCAATTTAATTGTTGTAAGACGATTGAGGAATTCTTACAAAACATTTTAGTAGAGGGAGATTTTCAAATCTAACCATAAACCAGTGGACACAACCTAGCAGGGGAACATGTTAACAAAATGCTACCTTAGAATATAAGGAATTAAGTCATATTATTTCCATAAGAGCAATGAAGCCATTGTTTAAGAATGCAACTTTATATGGTTCAGTGGAGCTAAATCTCACCTTCCAACATAAGCAACTAGGGTCTATGATCTCTTTCACCATCAGTCCAGGAGAAATGAAACAATCCAAAAGGGGTAGGTTTTCAATGCTAATCACATGTTACTGGACACAGTCTAACTGAATACAATCTAAATTAAACCCCACTGTCAGACAAGAGCTACTATGGCCCATCATTTCCTTCACCATTTCTAATTGTTTCACGACTCTAGAAATGCAGACTTGGAGACTTCTCGTTATGATCCAAAAAGGGGAGTTTTTCAAATCGTATCACCTGGACAGAAACTAAGGGATTAAAATCAAAACTAGATCTCACTGTGGAACAAGAGCTACTATGGCCCATTATATCCTTCACTGTTTCTGATTGTTTTACGAGTCTAGGAATGCCAACCTGGAGACGTTTCATTACAGGTTGGATTGCTTGAATCTTATAGGGTAAAGTGATATGACTTTTCTCTTGTTTAAGAAGGTAAATTTTATATCATACATTAAGATAGAGAGCTTTGCGAGTTCCCTCTTTCCTTCTGTCCACCCTTTGCTTCCGCAAAGCTCTCTCGGAATGCAGACTTGAAGACTTTTCATTACAGGGTGAGTTCTATAGGGTAAAGTGATCTGATTTTTCTCTTGTATAAGAAGGTAAATTTATATATTATATTAAATAGTTAAACCAAGATAGAGAGCTTTGCAAGCTCTCTCCATCCACCCTTTGCATCCGAAGTCAGAGCATAATGCTTGTAGGAATCAGCCCGGCTAGCTCAGTCGGTAGAGCTTGAGACTCTTTATCTCAGGGTCGTGGGTTCGAGCCCCACGTTGGGTGAGATATGTAATTTTATGTCTCCTTTATTGAAAAAAATAAAAAAAGAAGGAAGGTGCTTACGTTTGGCCTAGGGAATCATAAAAGTCACCATATATTAGAGCAGATTGTATATTTGAAAAACATAGAAGGTGAAGAAACAGGAGTGTAGTTCTTTGGAAAAGTGTGTCAAGCAATTTAATTGTTGTAAGACGATTGAGGAATTCTTACAAAACATTTTAGTAGAGGGAGATTTTCAAATCTAACCATAAACCAGTGGACACAACCTAGCAGGGGAACATGTTAACAAAATGCTACCTTAGAATATAAGGAATTAAGTCATATTATTTCCATAAGAGCAATGAAGCCATTGTTTAAGAATGCAACTTTATATGGTTCAGTGGAGCTAAATCTCACCTTCCAACATAAGCAACTAGGGTCTATGATCTCTTTCACCATCAGGCCAGGAGAAATGAAACAATCCAAAAGGGGTAGGTTTTCAATGCTAATCACATGTTACTGGACACAGTCTAACTGAATACAATCTAAATTAACCCCCACTGTCAGACAAGAGCTACTATGGCCCATCATTTCCTTCACCATTTCTAATTGTTTTACGACTCTAGAAATGCAGACTTGGAGACTTCTCGTTATGATCCAAAAAGGGGAGATTTTCAAATCTTATCACCTGGACAGAAACTAAGGGTTTAAAATCAAAACTAGATCTCACTGTGGAACAAGAGCTACTATGGCCCATTATATCCTTCACTGTTTCTGATTGTTTTACGAGTCTAGGAATGCCAACCTGGAGACGTTTCATTACAGGGTGGATTGCTTGAATCTTATAGGGTAAAGTGATATGATTTTTCTCTTGTTTAAGAAGGTAAATTTTTATATCATACATTAAGATAGAGAGCTTTGCGAGTTCCCTCTTTCCTTCTGTCCACCCTTTGCTTCCGCAAAGCTCTCTCGGAATGCAGACTTGAAGACTTTTCATTACAGGGTGAGTTCTATAGGGTAAAGTGATCTGATTTTTCTCTTGTTTAAGAAGGTAAATTTATATATTATATTAAATAGTTAAACCAAGATAGAGAGCTTTGCAAGCTCTCTCCATCCACCCTTTGCATCCGAAGTCAGAGCATAATGCATGTAGGAATCAGCCCGGCTAGCTCAGTTGGTAGAGCATGAGACTCTTAATCTCAGGGTCGTGGGTTCCAGCCCCACGTTGGGCGAGATATGTAATTTTATGTCTCCTTTATTGAAAAAAATAAAAAAAGAAGGAAGGTGCTTACGTTTGGCCTAGGGAATCATAAAAGTCACCATATATTAGAGCAGATTGTATATTTGAAAAACATAGAAGGTGAAGAAACAGGAGTGTAGTTCTTTGGAAAAGTGTGTCAAGCAATTTAATTGTTGTAAGACGATTGAGGAATTCTTACAAAACATTTTAGTAGAGGGAGATTTTCAAATCTAACCATAAACCAGTGGACACAACCTAGCAGGGGAACATGTTAACAAAATGCTACCTTAGAATATAAGGAATTAAGTCATATTATTTCCATAAGAGCAATGAAGCCATTGTTTAAGAATGCAACTTTATATGGTTCAGTGGAGCTAAATCTCACCTTCCAACATAAGCAACTAGGGTCTATGATCTCTTTCACCATCAGTCCAGGAGAAATGAAACAATCCAAAAGGGGTAGGTTTTCAATGCTAATCACATGTTACTGGACACAGTCTAACTGAATACAATCTAAATTAAACCCCACTGTCAGACAAGAGCTACTATGGCCCATCATTTCCTTCACCATTTCTAATTGTTTCACGACTCTAGAAATGCAGACTTGGAGACTTCTCGTTATGATCCAAAAAGGGGAGTTTTTCAAATCGTATCACCTGGACAGAAACTAAGGGATTAAAATCAAAACTAGATCTCACTGTGGAACAAGAGCTACTATGGCCCATTATATCCTTCACTGTTTCTGATTGTTTTACGAGTCTAGGAATGCCAACCTGGAGACGTTTCATTACAGGTTGGATTGCTTGAATCTTATAGGGTAAAGTGATATGACTTTTCTCTTGTTTAAGAAGGTAAATTTTATATCATACATTAAGATAGAGAGCTTTGCGAGTTCCCTCTTTCCCTCTGTCCACCCTTTGCTTCCGCAAAGCTCTCTCGGAATGCAGACTTGAAGACTTTTCATTACAGGGTGAATTATACTCTTAATCTCAGGGTCGTGGGTTCGAGCCCCACGTTGGGCGAGATGTGTTAACAAATTGCTACCTTAGAATATAAGGAATTAAGTCATATTATTTCCATAAGAGCAATGAAGCCATTGTTTAAGAAGGCAACTTTATATGGTTCAGTGGAGCTAAATCTCACCTTCCAACATAAGCAACTAGGGTCTATGATCTCTTTCACCATCAGGCCAGGAGAAATGAAACAATCCAAAAGGGGTAGGTTTTCAATGCTAATCACATGTTACTGGACACAGTCTAACTGAATACAATCTAAATTAAACCCCACTGTCAGACAAGAGCTACTATGGCCCATCATTTCCTTCACCATTTCTAATTGTTTTACGACTCTAGAAATGCAGACTTGGAGACTTCTCGTTATGATCCAAAAAGGGGAGATTTTCAAATCTTATCACCTGGACAGAAACTAAGGGATTAAAATCAAAACTAGATCTCACTGTGGAACAAGAGCTACTATGGCCCATTATATCCTTCACTGTTTCTGATTGTTTTACGAGTCTAGGAATGCCAACCTGGAGACGTTTCATTACAGGGTGGATTGCTTGAATCTTATAGGGTAAAGTGATATGATTTTTCTCTTGTTTAAGAAGGTAAATTTTATATCATACATTAAGATAGAGAGCTTTGCGAGTTCCCTCTTTCCCTCTGCCCACCCTTTGCTTCCGCAAAGCTCTCTCGGAATGCAGACTTGAAGACTTTTCATTACAGGGTGAGTTCTATAGGGTAAAGTGATCTGATTTTTCTCTTGTTTAAGAAGGTAAATTTATATATTATATTAAATAGTTAAACCAAGATAGAGAGCTTTGCAAGCTCTCTCCATCCACCCTTTGCATCCGAAGTCAGAGCATAATGCATATAGGAATCAGCCCGGCTAGCTCAGTCGGTAGAGCATGAGACTCTTAATCTCAGGGTCGTGGGTTCGAGCCCCACGTTGGGCGAGATATGTAATTTTATGTCTCCTTTATTGAAAAAAATAAAAAAAGAAGGAAGGTGCTTACGTTTGGCCTAGGGAATCATAAAAGTCACCATATATTAGAGCAGATTGTATATTTGAAAAACATAGAAGGTGAAGAAACAGGAGTGTAGTTCTTTGGAAAAGTGTGTCAAGCAATTTAATTGTTGTAAGACGATTGAGGAATTCTTACAAAACATTTTACTGGACACAGTCTAACTGAATACAATCTAAATTAAACCCCACTGTCAGACAAGAGCTACTATGGCCCATCATTTCCTTCACCATTTCTAATTGTTTCACGACTCTAGAAATGCAGACTTGGAGACTTCTCGTTATGATCCAAAAAGGGGAGTTTTTCAAATCGTATCACCTGGACAGAAACTAAGGGATTAAAATCAAAACTAGATCTCACTGTGGAACAAGAGCTACTATGGCCCATTATATCCTTCACTGTTTCTGATTGTTTTACGAGTCTAGGAATGCCAACCTGGAGACGTTTCATTACAGGTTGGATTGCTTGAATCTTATAGGGTAAAGTGATATGATTTTTCTCTTGTTTAAGAAGGTAAATTTTATATCATACATTAAGATAGAGAGCTTTGCGAGTTCCCTCTTTCCTTCTGTCCACCCTTTGCTTCCGCAAAGCTCTCTCGGAATGCAGACTTGAAGACTTTTCATTACAGGGTGAGTTCTATAGGGTAAAGTGATCTGATTTTTCTCTTGTATAAGAAGGTAAATTTATATATTATATTAAATAGTTAAACCAAGATAGAGAGCTTTGCAAGCTCTCTCCATCCACCCTTTGCATCCGAAGTCAGAGCATAATGCTTGTAGGAATCAGCCCGGCTAGCTCAGTCGGTAGAGCTTGAGACTCTTTATCTCAGGGTCGTGGGTTCGAGCCCCACGTTGGGTGAGATATGTAATTTTATGTCTCCTTTATTGAAAAAAATAAAAAAAGAAGGAAGGTGCTTACGTTTGGCCTAGGGAATCATAAAAGTCACCATATATTAGAGCAGATTGTATATTTGAAAAACATAGAAGGTGAAGAAACAGGAGTGTAGTTCTTTGGAAAAGTGTGTCAAGCAATTTAATTGTTGTAAGACGATTGAGGAATTCTTACAAAACATTTTAGTAGAGGGAGATTTTCAAATCTAACCATAAACCAGTGGACACAACCTAGCAGGGGAACATGTTAACAAAATGCTACCTTAGAATATAAGGAATTAAGTCATATTATTTCCATAAGAGCAATGAAGCCATTGTTTAAGAATGCAACTTTATATGGTTCAGTGGAGCTAAATCTCACCTTCCAACATAAGCAACTAGGGTCTATGATCTCTTTCACCATCAGGCCAGGAGAAATGAAACAATCCAAAAGGGGTAGGTTTTCAATGCTAATCACATGTTACTGGACACAGTCTAACTGAATACAATCTAAATTAACCCCCACTGTCAGACAAGAGCTACTATGGCCCATCATTTCCTTCACCATTTCTAATTGTTTTACGACTCTAGAAATGCAGACTTGGAGACTTCTCGTTATGATCCAAAAAGGGGAGATTTTCAAATCTTATCACCTGGACAGAAACTAAGGGTTTAAAATCAAAACTAGATCTCACTGTGGAACAAGAGCTACTATGGCCCATTATATCCTTCACTGTTTCTGATTGTTTTACGAGTCTAGGAATGCCAACCTGGAGACGTTTCATTACAGGGTGGATTGCTTGAATCTTATAGGGTAAAGTGATATGATTTTTCTCTTGTTTAAGAAGGTAAATTTTTATATCATACATTAAGATAGAGAGCTTTGCGAGTTCCCTCTTTCCTTCTGTCCACCCTTTGCTTCCGCAAAGCTCTCTCGGAATGCAGACTTGAAGACTTTTCATTACAGGGTGAGTTCTATAGGGTAAAGTGATCTGATTTTTCTCTTGTTTAAGAAGGTAAATTTATATATTATATTAAATAGTTAAACCAAGATAGAGAGCTTTGCAAGCTCTCTCCATCCACCCTTTGCATCCGAAGTCAGAGCATAATGCATGTAGGAATCAGCCCGGCTAGCTCAGTTGGTAGAGCATGAGACTCTTAATCTCAGGGTCGTGGGTTCCAGCCCCACGTTGGGCGAGATATGTAATTTTATGTCTCCTTTATTGAAAAAAATAAAAAAAGAAGGAAGGTGCTTACGTTTGGCCTAGGGAATCATAAAAGTCACCATATATTAGAGCAGATTGTATATTTGAAAAACATAGAAGGTGAAGAAACAGGAGTGTAGTTCTTTGGAAAAGTGTGTCAAGCAATTTAATTGTTGTAAGACGATTGAGGAATTCTTACAAAACATTTTAGTAGAGGGAGATTTTCAAATCTAACCATAAACCAGTGGACACAACCTAGCAGGGGAACATGTTAACAAAATGCTACCTTAGAATATAAGGAATTAAGTCATATTATTTCCATAAGAGCAATGAAGCCATTGTTTAAGAATGCAACTTTATATGGTTCAGTGGAGCTAAATCTCACCTTCCAACATAAGCAACTAGGGTCTATGATCTCTTTCACCATCAGTCCAGGAGAAATGAAACAATCCAAAAGGGGTAGGTTTTCAATGCTAATCACATGTTACTGGACACAGTCTAACTGAATACAATCTAAATTAAACCCCACTGTCAGACAAGAGCTACTATGGCCCATCATTTCCTTCACCATTTCTAATTGTTTCACGACTCTAGAAATGCAGACTTGGAGACTTCTCGTTATGATCCAAAAAGGGGAGTTTTTCAAATCGTATCACCTGGACAGAAACTAAGGGATTAAAATCAAAACTAGATCTCACTGTGGAACAAGAGCTACTATGGCCCATTATATCCTTCACTGTTTCTGATTGTTTTACGAGTCTAGGAATGCCAACCTGGAGACGTTTCATTACAGGTTGGATTGCTTGAATCTTATAGGGTAAAGTGATATGACTTTTCTCTTGTTTAAGAAGGTAAATTTTATATCATACATTAAGATAGAGAGCTTTGCGAGTTCCCTCTTTCCCTCTGTCCACCCTTTGCTTCCGCAAAGCTCTCTCGGAATGCAGACTTGAAGACTTTTCATTACAGGGTGAATTATACTCTTAATCTCAGGGTCGTGGGTTCGAGCCCCACGTTGGGCGAGATGTGTTAACAAATTGCTACCTTAGAATATAAGGAATTAAGTCATATTATTTCCATAAGAGCAATGAAGCCATTGTTTAAGAAGGCAACTTTATATGGTTCAGTGGAGCTAAATCTCACCTTCCAACATAAGCAACTAGGGTCTATGATCTCTTTCACCATCAGGCCAGGAGAAATGAAACAATCCAAAAGGGGTAGGTTTTCAATGCTAATCACATGTTACTGGACACAGTCTAACTGAATACAATCTAAATTAAACCCCACTGTCAGACAAGAGCTACTATGGCCCATCATTTCCTTCACCATTTCTAATTGTTTTACGACTCTAGAAATGCAGACTTGGAGACTTCTCGTTATGATCCAAAAAGGGGAGATTTTCAAATCTTATCACCTGGACAGAAACTAAGGGATTAAAATCAAAACTAGATCTCACTGTGGAACAAGAGCTACTATGGCCCATTATATCCTTCACTGTTTCTGATTGTTTTACGAGTCTAGGAATGCCAACCTGGAGACGTTTCATTACAGGGTGGATTGCTTGAATCTTATAGGGTAAAGTGATATGATTTTTCTCTTGTTTAAGAAGGTAAATTTTATATCATACATTAAGATAGAGAGCTTTGCGAGTTCCCTCTTTCCCTCTGCCCACCCTTTGCTTCCGCAAAGCTCTCTCGGAATGCAGACTTGAAGACTTTTCATTACAGGGTGAGTTCTATAGGGTAAAGTGATCTGATTTTTCTCTTGTTTAAGAAGGTAAATTTATATATTATATTAAATAGTTAAACCAAGATAGAGAGCTTTGCAAGCTCTCTCCATCCACCCTTTGCATCCGAAGTCAGAGCATAATGCATATAGGAATCAGCCCGGCTAGCTCAGTCGGTAGAGCATGAGACTCTTAATCTCAGGGTCGTGGGTTCGAGCCCCACGTTGGGCGAGATATGTAATTTTATGTCTCCTTTATTGAAAAAAATAAAAAAAGAAGGAAGGTGCTTACGTTTGGCCTAGGGAATCATAAAAGTCACCATATATTAGAGCAGATTGTATATTTGAAAAACATAGAAGGTGAAGAAACAGGAGTGTAGTTCTTTGGAAAAGTGTGTCAAGCAATTTAATTGTTGTAAGACGATTGAGGAATTCTTACAAAACATTTTACTGGACACAGTCTAACTGAATACAATCTAAATTAAACCCCACTGTCAGACAAGAGCTACTATGGCCCATCATTTCCTTCACCTTTTCTAATTGTTTCACGACTCTAGAAATGCAGACTTGGAGACTTCTCGTTATGATCCAAAAAGGGGAGTTTTTCAAATCGTATCACCTGGACAGAAACTAAGGGATTAAAATCAAAACTAGATCTCACTGTGGAACAAGAGCTACTATGGCCCATTATATCCTTCACTGTTTCTGATTGTTTTACGAGTCTAGGAATGCCAACCTGGAGACGTTTCATTACAGGTTGGATTGCTTGAATCTTATAGGGTAAAGTGATATGATTTTTCTCTTGTTTAAGAAGGTAAATTTTATATCATACATTAAGATAGAGAGCTTTGCGAGTTCCCTCTTTCCCTCTGTCCACCCTTTGCTTCCGCAAAGCTCTCTCGGAATGCAGACTTGAAGACTTTTCATTACAGGGTGAATTATACTCTTAATCTCAGGGTCGTGGGTTCGAGCCCCACGTTGGGCGAGATGTGTTAACAAATTGCTACCTTAGAATATAAGGAATTAAGTCATATTATTTCCATAAGAGCAATGAAGCCATTGTTTAAGAAGGCAACTTTATATGGTTCAGTGGAGCTAAATCTCACCTTCCAACATAAGCAACTAGGGTCTATGATCTCTTTCACCATCAGGCCAGGAGAAATGAAACAATCCAAAAGGGGTAGGTTTTCAATGCTAATCACATGTTACTGGACACAGTCTAACTGAATACAATCTAAATTAAACCCCACTGTCAGACAAGAGCTACTATGGCCCATCATTTCCTTCACCATTTCTAATTGTTTTACGACTCTAGAAATGCAGACTTGGAGACTTCTTGTTATGATCCAAAAAGGGGAGATTTTCAAATCTTATCACCTGGACAGAAACTAAGGGATTAAAATCAAAACTAGATCTCACTGTGGAACAAGAGCTACTATGGCCCATTATATCCTTCACTGTTTCTGATTGTTTTACGAGTCTAGGAATGCCAACCTGGAGACGTTTCATTACAGGGTGGATTGCTTGAATCTTATAGGGTAAAGTGATATGATTTTTCTCTTGTTTAAGAAGGTAAATTTTATATCATACATTAAGATAGAGAGCTTTGCGAGTTCCCTCTTTCCCTCTGCCCACCCTTTGCTTCCGCAAAGCTCTCTCGGAATGCAGACTTGAAGACTTTTCATTACAGGGTGAGTTCTATAGGGTAAAGTGATCTGATTTTTCTCTTGTTTAAGAAGGTAAATTTATATATTATATTAAATAGTTAAACCAAGATAGAGAGCTTTGCAAGCTCTCTCCATCCACCCTTTGCATCCGAAGTCAGAGCATAATGCATATAGGAATCAGCCCGGCTAGCTCAGTCGGTAGAGCATGAGACTCTTAATCTCAGGGTCGTGGGTTCGAGCCCCACGTTGGGCGAGATATGTAATTTTATGTCTCCTTTATTGAAAAAAATAAAAAAAGAAGGAAGGTGCTTACGTTTGGCCTAGGGAATCATAAAAGTCACCATATATTAGAGCAGATTGTATATTTGAAAAACATAGAAGGTGAAGAAACAGGAGTGTAGTTCTTTGGAAAAGTGTGTCAAGCAATTTAATTGTTGTAAGACGATTGAGGAATTCTTACAAAACATTTTAGTAGAGGGAGATTTTCAAATCTAACCATAAACCAGTGGACACAACCTAGCAGGGGAACATGTTAACAAAATGCTACCTTAGAATATAAGGAATTAAGTCATATTATTTCCATAAGAGCAATGAAGCCATTGTTTAAGAAGGCAACTTTATATGGTTCAGTGGAGCTAAATCTCACCTTCCAACATAAGCAACTAGGGTCTATGATCTCTTTCACCATCAGGTCAGGAGAAATGAAACAATTCAAAAGGGGTAGGTTTTCAATGCTAATCACATGTTACTGGACACAGTCTAACTGAATACAATCTAAATTAAACCCCACTGTCAGACAAGAGCTACTATGGCCCATCATTTCCTTCACCATTTCTAATTGTTTTACGACTCTAGAAATGCAGACTTGGAGACTTCTCGTTATGATCCAAAAAGGGGAGATTTTCAAATCTTATCACCTGGACAGAAACTAAGGGATTAAAATCAAAACTAGATCTCACTGTGGAACAAGAGCTACTATGGCCCATTATATCCTTCACTGTTTCTGATTGTTTTACGAGTCTAGGAATGCCAACCTGGAGACGTTTCATTACAGGGTGGATTGCTTGAATCTTATAGGGTAAAGTGATATGATTTTTCTCTTGTTTAAGAAGGTAAATTTTATATCATACATTAAGATAGAGAGCTTTGCGAGTTCCCTCTTTCCCTCTGTCCACCCTTTGCTTCCGCAAAGCTCTCTCGGAATGCAGACTTGAAGACTTTTCATTACAGGGTGAGTTCTATAGGGTAAAGTGATCTGATTTTTCTCTTGTTTAAGAAGGTAAATTTATATTTTATATTAAATAGTTAAACCAAGATAGAGAGCTTTGCAAGCTCTCTCCATCCACCCTTTGCATCCGAAGTCAGAGCATAATGCATGTAGGAATCAGCCCGGCTAGCTCAGTCGGTAGAGCATGAGACTCTTAATCTCAGGGTCGTGGGTTCGAGCCCCACGTTGGGCGAGATATGTAATTTTATTTCTCCTTTATTGAAAAAAATAAAAAAAGAAGGAAGGTGCTTACGTTTGGCCTAGGGAATCATAAAAGTCACCATATATTAGAGCAGATTGTATATTTGAAAAACATAGAAGGTGAAGAAACAGGAGTGTAGTTCTTTGGAAAAGTGTGTCAAGCAATTTAATTGTTGTAAGACGATTGAGGAATTCTTACAAAACATTTTAGTAGAGGGAGATTTTCAAATCTAACCATAAACCAGTGGACACAACCTAGCAGGGGAACATGTTAACAAAATGCTACCTTAGAATATAAGGAATTAAGTCATATTATTTCCATAAGAGCAATGAAGCCATTGTTTAAGAAGCAACTTTATATGGTTCAGTGGAGCTAAATCTCACCTTCCAACATAAGCAACTAGGGTCTATGATCTCTTTCACCATCAGGCCAGGAGAAATGAAACAATCCAAAAGGGGTAGGTTTTCAATGCTAATCACATGTTACTGGACACAGTCTAACTGAATACAATCTAAATTAAACCCCACTGTCAGACAAGAGCTACTATGGCCCATCATTTCCTTCACCATTTCTAATTGTTTTACGACTCTAGAAATGCAGACTTGGAGACTTCTCGTTATGATCCAAAAAGGGGAGATTTTCAAATCTTATCACCTGGACAGAAACTAAGGGATTAAAATCAAAACTAGATCTCACTGTGGAACAAGAGCTACTATGGCCCATTATATCCTTCACTGTTTCTGATTGTTTTACGAGTCTAGGAATGCCAACCTGGAGACGTTTCATTACAGGGTGGATTGCTTGAATCTTATAGGGTAAAGTGATATGATT
Source organism: Pelobates fuscus (assembly GCF_036172605.1). Lineage (NCBI taxonomy): Eukaryota > Metazoa > Chordata > Amphibia > Anura > Pelobatidae > Pelobates > Pelobates fuscus. Next base: position 65,160,887 of record NC_086318.1, read on the forward strand.
TTTCTCTTGTTTAAGAAGGTAAATTTTATATCATACATTAAGATAGAGAGCTTTGCGAGTTCCCTCTTTCCCTCTGTCCACCCTTTGCTTCCGCAAAGCTCTCTCGGAATGCAGACTTGAAGACTTTTCATTACAGGGTGAGTTCTATAGGGTAAAGTGATCTGATTTTTCTCTTGTTTAAGAAGGTAAATTTATATTTTATATTAAATAGTTAAACCAAGATAGAGAGCTTTGCAAGCTCTCTCCATCCACCCTTTGCATCCGAAGTCAGAGCATAATGCATGTAGGAATCAGCCCGGCTAGCTCAGTCGGTAGAGCATGAGACTCTTAATCTCAGGGTTGTGGGTTCGAGCCCCACGTTGGGCGAGATATGTAATTTTATGTCTCCTTTATTGAAAAAAATAAAAAAAGAAGGAAGGTGCTTACGTTTGGCCTAGGGAATCATAAAAGTCACCATATATTAGAGCAGATTGTATATTTGAAAAACATAGAAGGTGAAGAAACAGGAGTGTAGTTCTTTGGAAAAGTGTGTCAAGCAATTTAATTGTTGTAAGACGATTGAGGAATTCTTACAAAACATTTTAGTAGAGGGAGATTTTCAAATCTAACCATAAACCAGTGGACACAACCTAGCAGGGGAACATGTTAACAAAATGCTACCTTAGAATATAAGGAATTAAGTCATATTATTTCCATAAGAGCAATGAAGCCATTGTTTAAGAAGGCAACTTTATATGGTTCAGTGGAGCTAAATCTCACCTTCCAACATAAGCAACTAGGGTCTATGATCTCTTTCACCATCAGGTCAGGAGAAATGAAACAATTCAAAAGGGGTAGGTTTTCAATGCTAATCACATGTTACTGGACACAGTCTAACTGAATACAATCTAAATTAAACCCCACTGTCAGACAAGAGCTACTATGGCCCATCATTTCCTTCACCATTTCTAATTGTTTTACGACTCTAGAAATGCAGACTTGGAGACTTCTCGTTATGATCCAAAAAGGGGAGATTTTCAAATCTTATCACCTGGACAGAAACTAAGGGATTAAAATCAAAACTAGATCTCACTGTGGAACAAGAGCTACTATGGCCCATTATATCCTTCACTGTTTCTGATTGTTTTACGAGTCTAGGAATGCCAACCTGGAGACGTTTCATTACAGGGTGGATTGCTTGAATCTTATAGGGTAAAGTGATATGATTTTTCTCTTGTTTAAGAAGGTAAATTTTATATCATACATTAAGATAGAGAGCTTTGCGAGTTCCCTCTTTCCCTCTGTCCACCCTTTGCTTCCGCAAAGCTCTCTCGGAATGCAGACTTGAAGACTTTTCATTACAGGGTGAGTTCTATAGGGTAAAGTGATCTGATTTTTCTCTTGTTTAAGAAGGTAAATTTATATTTTATATTAAATAGTTAAACCAAGATAGAGAGCTTTGCAAGCTCTCTCCATCCACCCTTTGCATCCGAAGTCAGAGCATAATGCATGTAGGAATCAGCCCGGCTAGCTCAGTCGGTAGAGCATGAGACTCTTAATCTCAGGGTCGTGGGTTCGAGCCCCACGTTGGGCGAGATATGTAATTTTATTTCTCCTTTATTGAAAAAAATAAAAAAAGAAGGAAGGTGCTTACGTTTGGCCTAGGGAATCATAAAAGTCACCATATATTAGAGCAGATTGTATATTTGAAAAACATAGAAGGTGAAGAAACAGGAGTGTAGTTCTTTGGAAAAGTGTGTCAAGCAATTTAATTGTTGTAAGACGATTGAGGAATTCTTACAAAACATTTTAGTAGAGGGAGATTTTCAAATCTAACCATAAACCAGTGGACACAACCTAGCAGGGGAACATGTTAACAAAATGCTACCTTAGAATATAAGGAATTAAGTCATATTATTTCCATAAGAGCAATGAAGCCATTGTTTAAGAAGCAACTTTATATGGTTCAGTGGAGCTAAATCTCACCTTCCAACATAAGCAACTAGGGTCTATGATCTCTTTCACCATCAGGCCAGGAGAAATGAAACAATCCAAAAGGGGTAGGTTTTCAATGCTAATCACATGTTACTGGACACAGTCTAACTGAATACAATCTAAATTAAACCCCACTGTCAGACAAGAGCTACTATGGCCCATCATTTCCTTCACCATTTCTAATTGTTTTACGACTCTAGAAATGCAGACTTGGAGACTTCTCGTTATGATCCAAAAAGGGGAGATTTTCAAATCTTATCACCTGGACAGAAACTAAGGGATTAAAATCAAAACTAGATCTCACTGTGGAACAAGAGCTACTATGGCCCATTATATCCTTCACTGTTTCTGATTGTTTTACGAGTCTAGGAATGCCAACCTGGAGACGTTTCATTACAGGGTGGATTGCTTGAATCTTATAGGGTAAAGTGATATGATTTTTCTCTTGTTTAAGAAGGTAAATTTTATATCATACATTAAGATAGAGAGCTTTGCGAGTTCCCTCTTTCCCTCTGTCCACCCTTTGCTTCCGCAAAGCTCTCTCGGAATGCAGACTTGAAGACTTTTCATTACAGGGTGAGTTCTATAGGGTAAAGTGATCTGATTTTTCTCTTGTTTAAGAAGGTAAATTTATATTTTATATTAAATAGTTAAACCAAGATAGAGAGCTTTGCAAGCTCTCTCCATCCACCCTTTGCATCCGAAGTCAGAGCATAATGCATGTAGGAATCAGCCCGGCTAGCTCAGTCGGTAGAGCATGAGACTCTTAATCTCAGGGTTGTGGGTTCGAGCCCCACGTTGGGCGAGATATGTAATTTTATGTCTCCTTTATTGAAAAAAATAAAAAAAGAAGGAAGGTGCTTACGTTTGGCCTAGGGAATCATAAAAGTCACCATATATTAGAGCAGATTGTATATTTGAAAAACATAGAAGGTGAAGAAACAGGAGTGTAGTTCTTTGGAAAAGTGTGTCAAGCAATTTAATTGTTGTAAGACGATTGAGGAATTCTTACAAAACATTTTAGTAGAGGGAGATTTTCAAATCTAACCATAAACCAGTGGACACAACCTAGCAGGGGAACATGTTAACAAAATGCTACCTTAGAATATAAGGAATTAAGTCATATTATTTCCATAAGAGCAATGAAGCCATTGTTTAAGAAGGCAACTTTATATGGTTCAGTGGAGCTAAATCTCACCTTCCAACATAAGCAACTAGGGTCTATGATCTCTTTCACCATCAGGTCAGGAGAAATGAAACAATTCAAAAGGGGTAGGTTTTCAATGCTAATCACATGTTACTGGACACAGTCTAACTGAATACAATCTAAATTAAACCCCACTGTCAGACAAGAGCTACTATGGCCCATCATTTCCTTCACCATTTCTAATTGTTTTACGACTCTAGAAATGCAGACTTGGAGACTTCTCGTTATGATCCAAAAAGGGGAGATTTTCAAATCTTATCACCTGGACAGAAACTAAGGGATTAAAATCAAAACTAGATCTCACTGTGGAACAAGAGCTACTATGGCCCATTATATCCTTCACTGTTTCTGATTGTTTTACGAGTCTAGGAATGCCAACCTGGAGACGTTTCATTACAGGGTGGATTGCTTGAATCTTATAGGGTAAAGTGATATGATTTTTCTCTTGTTTAAGAAGGTAAATTTTATATCATACATTAAGATAGAGAGCTTTGCGAGTTCCCTCTTTCCCTCTGTCCACCCTTTGCTTCCGCAAAGCTCTCTCGGAATGCAGACTTGAAGACTTTTCATTACAGGGTGAGTTCTATAGGGTAAAGTGATCTGATTTTTCTCTTGTTTAAGAAGGTAAATTTATATTTTATATTAAATAGTTAAACCAAGATAGAGAGCTTTGCAAGCTCTCTCCATCCACCCTTTGCATCCGAAGTCAGAGCATAATGCATGTAGGAATCAGCCCGGCTAGCTCAGTCGGTAGAGCATGAGACTCTTAATCTCAGGGTCGTGGGTTCGAGCCCCACGTTGGGCGAGATATGTAATTTTATTTCTCCTTTATTGAAAAAAATAAAAAAAGAAGGAAGGTGCTTACGTTTGGCCTAGGGAATCATAAAAGTCACCATATATTAGAGCAGATTGTATATTTGAAAAACATAGAAGGTGAAGAAACAGGAGTGTAGTTCTTTGGAAAAGTGTGTCAAGCAATTTAATTGTTGTAAGACGATTGAGGAATTCTTACAAAACATTTTAGTAGAGGGAGATTTTCAAATCTAACCATAAACCAGTGGACACAACCTAGCAGGGGAACATGTTAACAAAATGCTACCTTAGAATATAAGGAATTAAGTCATATTATTTCCATAAGAGCAATGAAGCCATTGTTTAAGAAGCAACTTTATATGGTTCAGTGGAGCTAAATCTCACCTTCCAACATAAGCAACTAGGGTCTATGATCTCTTTCACCATCAGGCCAGGAGAAATGAAACAATCCAAAAGGGGTAGGTTTTCAATGCTAATCACATGTTACTGGACACAGTCTAACTGAATACAATCTAAATTAAACCCCACTGTCAGACAAGAGCTACTATGGCCCATCATTTCCTTCACCATTTCTAATTGTTTTACGACTCTAGAAATGCAGACTTGGAGACTTCTCGTTATGATCCAAAAAGGGGAGATTTTCAAATCTTATCACCTGGACAGAAACTAAGGGATTAAAATCAAAACTAGATCTCACTGTGGAACAAGAGCTACTATGGCCCATTATATCCTTCACTGTTTCTGATTGTTTTACGAGTCTAGGAATGCCAACCTGGAGACGTTTCATTACAGGGTGGATTGCTTGAATCTTATAGGGTAAAGTGATATGATTTTTCTCTTGTTTAAGAAGGTAAATTTTATATCATACATTAAGATAGAGAGCTTTGCGAGTTCCCTCTTTCCCTCTGTCCACCCTTTGCTTCCGCAAAGCTCTCTCGGAATGCAGACTTGAAGACTTTTCATTACAGGGTGAGTTCTATAGGGTAAAGTGATCTGATTTTTCTCTTGTTTAAGAAGGTAAATTTATATATTATATTAAATAGTTAAACCAAGATAGAGAGCTTTGCAAGCTCTCTCCATCCACCCTTTGCATCCGAAGTCAGAGCATAATGCATGTAGGAATCAGCCCGGCTAGCTCAGTCGGTAGAGCATGAGACTCTTAATCTCAGGGTTGTGGGTTCGAGCCCCACGTTGGGCGAGATATGTAATTTTATGTCTCCTTTATTGAAAAAAATAAAAAAAGAAGGAAGGTGCTTACGTTTGGCCTAGGGAATCATAAAAGTCACCATATATTAGAGCAGATTGTATATTTGAAAAACATAGAAGGTGAAGAAACAGGAGTGTAGTTCTTTGGAAAAGTGTGTCAAGCAATTTAATTGTTGTAAGACGATTGAGGAATTCTTACAAAACATTTTAGTAGAGGGAGATTTTCAAATCTAACCATAAACCAGTGGACACAACCTAGCAGGGGAACATGTTAACAAAATGCTACCTTAGAATATAAGGAATTAAGTCATATTATTTCCATAAGAGCAATGAAGCCATTGTTTAAGAATGCAACTTTATATGGTTCAGTGGAGCTAAATCTCACCTTCCAACATAAGCAACTAGGGTCTATGATCTCTTTCACCATCAGGCCAGGAGAAATGAAACAATCCAAAAGGGGTAGGTTTTCAATGCTAATCACATGTTACTGGACACAGTCTAACTGAATACAATCTAAATTAAACCCCACTGTCAGACAAGAGCTACTATGGCCCATCATTTCCTTCACCATTTCTAATTGTTTTACGACTCTAGAAATGCAGACTTGGAGACTTCTCGTTATGATCCAAAAAGGGGAGATTTTCAAATCTTATCACCTGGACAGAAACTAAGGGATTAAAATCAAAACTAGATCTCACTGTGGAACAAGAGCTACTGTTATGGTACTTTTTGCAGTAAACCAAAATGTTTAAATGTCTATCTGTTCCTGTCCAAATCAATAAAATAAATTGCGTATATACGCTGAAGTAATTAAGTCTGACACACAAGGTTCAGGTTAAAATAACTTCGAGAAAATTTATTGGCAAGTGATTAAAAAGCGGACACGCAGGTCCTTTTAAGAGACATTTTACGTCATCATTGCTTATTAGAATATCAGTAAATAAACATCATTAATTGGATTAATTGTCAAGTGTCGGGATTAGTGTCCACCTATCAATATTATTAATTGGCTCAAAAGACTAAGTGGTTAATCCCGTGTCCACCCACCAAGAGGTGGGATTGTTCTGGACACGGGTGGGGGACAAGGGGTCTTGAGCGTCATTTTACACGGTCGGTGATCTCAGGCCTCGTGGCCAGGTGCAAGGTCTCTTATGGATAGAACATTTCATTACTACTGTGTTCGCATGGCCTTCAAATTATACTTTGTTGCAAATCTAAGGAAAAGTCAGCAATTCCTGTGTTAATCATATCTTTATAGAAAATACAGTCTTTGTTCTATTGTATTAGATGTGCTGGGAAATTCTGTCATGTAAGGTGATTTTAAAATGAACAAGTTAGGTTATGAGGACAAAATGGAGGATTGAAGAAGTCAGGTTAGGGGGACAAAATGGAGGATTGTCACAGTATAAAGTTAAAATGGAGTTAGTGCAATAATTGAATACAAATACAATAAGGTTTTTTAAATAATCCCACATCAGTCCCCCCTATGAAATGTTAGATTCTAAGAGATAAAACTTTATTAAGTTAGTACCAGGAAGACGTGTTAACCCAAAGGCACAGAAACCCTGTGGCCGCTAGCTAGGTGTTAATGCAAAGTGCAAGGCTGTCCCTAGTTCTGACCCTGATAGGCTAACTCATCCGTCAGTATGGCTCTCGAACACTTCACACCCATGGGTATCCCATGGCAGCTAACCCACCACTTCTCCAACACGGGGTCTTTACCATTCACTGACAGATGCTGTCCCTGAGCTAGTCCCTTCCTAGAATTCCTGCACTTTATCAACAAAAGGGATTGTTTGCAGCGGCAGACAGGGTGAGTTGATGTCTTGGAAATCTTGGTCATCAACTTCAAGATGGGCGAAAGTGGGTGCCGCTTGGTCAACAGTCTTCAGGAGGGATTTTCTCAGACATGGGAGAATACAACAAAAGAGAAGAGCAAAGAGAAAAAGAAAAATTAGTATAGCCATACCAATATGCATTAAAGCCTTTTGCCATCCTGTCATCCAACCAAACCATCTTTCCCAGGGATCTTGTATCCCAGAATTCCTTTTCAACTCTATAGACAGGTCATTTAATTTTTCTATGGCTAATGTAACTTTACCATTAGGGCCTGTGTTTTCTGGGATATAGGTACAACATGTCAAGGTGTCGGGCAAAATTTTACAAACTCCTCCTTTTTCGGCTAAGATCATATCTAGGGCCATTCTATTCTGGAAAGCCATTTGGGATGTGGCCTGCAACTGTTCGGCCAACCCCTGGAGGGCGTCTCTGGTATAATTAACAAAACGCTGTTGATTATAATAAATGTAATTGATCCAATTTAAATTCTTGTTAGTGGTAACTATGGCAAAAAGTGATTCAAATCCTGCAGCAACTTCATCTCTTGCTTTAAATTCATTGGGCACCCCCCTAGGCACCCCAATGGCATCAATATAGACATGAGGATCAAAACTTCCTTTCACTGGGGCGTCACGCTTAACCTTAGTGTGCCTGGACTCATGGGTGACGAGGTGTGTGTCAGAGATAATATGTATAGGCATAATAGCTTTAGCCAAAGTACACTCCCCCCACCACTCCTTGTCCATTCTGGATCTCAGCTGTAAATCCCCACACAACCAGTAGATATCCCCTAATGACCTGGTGTGAAACTGCAACAAGTCCATAGAGACACTCCTGTAGGTAGCACAATACCCCTTAGAGAAGTTACCCAAGAATTTACCAATTCCATCATAATTAGCATAACAAGTGTAATTACCTTTATACACGGTAATACCATCTGGGGGTTTGACATCCTTGGTTAGGAGAGGATACTCCTTTGTCCATGCACTACATATGGACCTGTTAAAATCATAGTGATAGGCAAAAAGGCTTAAAACACATTCCTCTATATCTACTGGCAGGATTAGAGGTACGGTACCCAGGTGAGGCCGGGCACCACCACACACATAACATGCAGTCTTATTATGCTTATTAGCATTATATTTCATCCATTCTAACCATAGATTTACATCATTAAAACCTGTTTCAGCGGCCATGGTATCTTCAAAGGTGGGGTTAGCAATGGCCATCATGTCTTGAAAGGTCTGGATGTGAGGTTTTAATGGGTTAGGGACCATGTGGGTGGCCCCTTGCCACTCAGAAGAGTTGCACATATCTTTTAAGAAGAAATGCCCTAATTTACGGTAGGAACCCTTTTTCCAATACATTCCCATCACATACTGGTCTGCATCCGTTGGGCTTGGATGCTCAATGTTAAGGATTAATTTCATTGGTGTACCCCCCCCAGGCTTTCTTAAAGTCATTCTCTGGAGAAGGGATCTACCTTGATCATCTACTTTAGATAAGGCACTTTTTGGCTTGTAACCCCAGGCAGGCCCGGCATTCCATCCCGCCGCCCCCCAATGATTACAATTGTGCCCCCATTGCTTGTCAACTACACAAACATATGGATCTTTTGAATGAGGGATATCTCTGTAAATACTCTGGATTTGTGATGTGGGGAACGGGCATTCTACAATATCACAATAGTCAAAGGTGTAAGTAGCCACATGGGTGCATGATGAATTGTACCAGAAGGTATACCCACTAATATCTTTGGTGATGGCTACTTGTTGGGCCTTTATGAGGCTGATTAAGGAGAAGATGTGCCAGAGGTACATGCTTGTGCGGTATCTGCTTCCTCTGGGGCAGGAGATTTCTTGCAGTGGGAAGCGTGGATCCAATTTGGCCTACCGGCCAGTTTGACGGAAGTTGCGGTAATCAGGAGAACTTGGAATGGACCGTCAAATCTTGGTTCCAGGGTATTTTTCCGCACAAACTTCTTGACCAGAACCCAATCTCCGGGGAGCAGGTTATGGGCACCTGTATCCAATTCGGGATCTGGAATTGAAGAGAAAACTTGGGCATGTATTTTGTTTAAGGCACTTGCAAGTTCAGTTACATAATCTACTAAAACATCTGATTGGAGCTGTAACTGCTGCGGATAATAACAACCTAGTCTGGGTGCTGTCCCAAATAGAATCTCATATGGGGACAGTGAATGCTTCCCTCTAGGTGTGTGCCTAACACTGAATAAAGCTATTGACAGGCTTTCTGGCCAGGGCATCTTTGTTTCTTGTGACATTTTTAACATTCTGGCTTTTAGAGTGCCATTCATGCGCTCTACTTTACCACTACTTTGTGGGTGGTAAGGGGTGTGGAAGGCTAGGGTCACCCCTAGAGCAGTCCAAATTTCTTTAGTCACTGTTGCTGTAAAGGCTGGGCCTTGATCACTTTCAATGACTTCTGGGAGTCCAAACCTACATACTATTTCTGTAAGTAGGCGTCTTGCGGTTGTTTTTGCAGTGATATTGGCCACTGGGTAGGCCTCTGGCCATCCTGAGAACATGTCCACTATGACTAGTGCATATTCATGGGGCCCACTCTTGGGCATTTGGATGTGGTCAATTTGGATTCGCTGGAAGGGGTACATGGGCTTTGCCAGGTGTTTTGCAGGCACCTTGATTGGTCTTCCTGGATTGCATTTTGCACAAATGACACAGGCCTTACAGAAGCTGCTGATCAATGTTGTGATTCCGGGTGCTTCATAATACTTCTGTATGAGGGCGGCCATTAATTCCTTTGACAAGTGTGCAGGCCCATGTGCCCATTGGACCACTGCTGGATATAAGTTTTTGGGGAGACAGAATTTGAAGTTGTTGTAATATACTCCATCCTTTTGGACGGCTCCTTTCTTTTTCCATTTCTGGATTTCTTCAGGAGTGACTACAGCTTGCTGTTCTCGCAAAATTCGCAAATCAGTAGGAAGAGTTTGCAGAGTAAAAATAGGGACTTCTTCTTCTTCTTCTTGTCCGGACACGTCTTCATCCACTTCCTGAAAATCCCTGGCTGCTAGCTTAGCAGCCTGATCAGCCAAATGGTTGCCCTTTGCTTCATCTGTATCCAATTTCCCATGGGCCTTTACCTTCAAAACGGCCACTTCTTTAGGGAGTAGGAGGGCATCCATTAGTTCCTTGATTGCAGTACTATGCTTGACTGGCGTACCGGCGGTGGTAAGAAATCCTCTTGTCTTCCAGATGAGGCCGAAGTCATGTGCCACGCCTAGAGCATACCTTGAATCTGTATAGATATTGGCACGTTTTCCTTCGGAAATTTTGCATGCTGAGGTCAGAGCCTGTAATTCAGCTTCTTGCGCAGACATTGCTGGCGGTAAAGATGATGATTTGATAACTTCATCTGTTGTGGTTACGGCATATCCTGTATGGTATCTTCCTTCTTCATCAGCATATCTTGAACCGTCCACAAACAGGGTGAAATCTGGATCTGGTAATGGATTCTCGTGCACAGTTGGTAGGTGCACTGTCTCCATCTTCATCTGTTCAAAACAGTCATGAGGTGTTTCGGGGTCATAATCATTCACTATGACCAGATCTTGAAATTCCTTTTCTAGGAAGTGGCGTGGCCATGCTTCCAGAAGGTCAGTTGTTGGGTATTTGACAATACCATTTTCCTGTAGCTGTTCTTCATCCATGGTGGCCCATAACTTTGCCATGGGCCCAAGATCATTCCATGACCTTGTCTTTGCTTTGGTAACAGGAATATGTGGGATAGCAGTATCCCAATGGCGGTAGAGGTAGATAAGTTGTTGAGGTAGTTGGACCAAGACCATGCTATTGCCTTCAGAGTCACAATAGAAATCTTGAGCAGTGAGCTTCACATCAGTCAGTGGTAAAGCTCATCTTCATAGCAAGGTTCGGGAGTAATGTTTGGTTTGTACCACATGGTACAGAAGGCGTAATCTGGGCCTTCACAGAGAGGCTTCTCATCTTCATAAAATGTCAAATGTGGATGCATGACTTTCTTGATACATCCACAAAGCAGGTAAATGTAGGTTTCATCTGTGACAAATCCATAATAGATACCCCCCTCAGGGAGTGGAAGAAGAGTGGATGGATTAAGAACTTGACATCTTTGAATGGAAATGTTGTCAGGTAGAAGAAGATGACACTGTAGGCGTAGGTGTCTGGCAGGAGACACGTGCTTGAGCTGGACTTGGTTGATGATGGCAGAGATGTCATGAGGGGCCAAAACAACCAGAGGGTGGCCAAGGACCAGGTCTGAGGTTCTTTCTATGAGCTCTCTTGCAGCAAAAACAGCCCTGAGACAGGAAGGGGTCCCTCTGGCCACAATGTCCAGTTGACATGAGAAATATCCAATAGGCCTTTGGCGGCCTCTTAAGTCATTAGTTTGGGTGAGAACTCCTGTTGCATGGCCTTGTCTTTCAGAGACAAATAATTTGAAAGGTTTGGAGTAATCAGGCAGGCCCAAGGCAGGAGCAGAAGCAATGGCACGTTTTAGAGCATTGAAATTGTCTATTGCTTCATTAGTTAAACAGAAAGGGTCAGACTTAAGTGCGTCATAGAGAGGTTGCATGAGCAGGGAGGCCTCTGGGATCCATGCTCTGCAGTAGGAAATAAGGCCTAGGAAGGCATGGAGAGATTTTGAAGTTCTTGGAGTTGGAATATCCAGTACGGCTCTTACCCGGTCCCGGGTAAGATGTCTGGTACCTTGAGATAGGCAATGTCCAAGGAAAATTACTGAGGGTTGGCAGAACTGTAGCTTGATGAGGGAAGCCTTGCATCCTTGTTCTGCCAAATAACAAAGCAGGCTAATTGAGCACTTTTCAGCAGTGGGTATATCATCTCCACAGAGCAGCAAATCATCCACATACTGAAGCAGAACAACTTCTGGGTGCTCGGCTTGCCATGGGTCAAGGATGGTGGCCATGGCCTTTGCAAATTGACTTGGTGAATTTTGTGCCCCTTGGGGCATGACAGTCCAGGTATACTGTTGCATCTCATGAGTGAAAGCAAACAGGTATTGGCAGGATGGGTCCAGTGGGACACTGAAGAAAGCATTTGCTAGGTCAATGACTGTGAAAAATTTTGCAGATGGTGGGACTCCAGAGAGCAGAGTATGGGGGTTTGGTACAAGAGGGGTGTCCAGGACGGTAGCTTCATTGACAGCACGGAGATCCTGAACCATCCTGTACTTCTCTGGCTCACCTTTTGGAGTTTTCTTTTTCACAGGGAATAATGGGGTGTTACATTCAGATTTACATTTCACCAGGGCACCCTTCTCCAAGAGTGCCTTGATGTGGGTAGAAATGGCAGCGGCCTGTGCTGGTTTTAATGGATATTGTGGTTTTCTTGGTAATTTAGCTCCTGGAATGAGCTTTACCACCACAGGGGGAACATTTAGGTGACCTATGTCCTCTGGGCCTGAGGACCATAACTTGGCGGGCACCTGTATCTTTAATGCCTCTGGGAAATTGGACCTTAATTCTGCTGCTTTCTCACGGGGCTTTTCTAAATGCAGCATTAGAGGCAAGGAGCACAAGGCTGAGGTGTCTGATTCAGATAGAGGTGTGGACATTTCTACCTGCCCATCCGGGGTAAAGGTGATGGATGCTTGCAGGCGTGAGAGAACATCAGCACCTAATAGGTTAATTGGGCATGTGGAGGATACCACAAAGCGAGCAAGCAGGCTAGAGCCAACTCGTAATGGAGTTGTTAAAGGGCTATGTCTTGGCTGGCCATCCACTCCAACACAAGAGACGTCAATATTTGACAGAAAGGATGGGTCTGGCAGGTCTTGTTCTCGCAGAACACTACGGGCTGCACCTGTGTCAACTAGAAATGTGGTAGGGTGGCCTTCAATGGGCAAAGTCACTGTGGCAAGTGGCCCCCCTTTATCCCCTGTAGACACTGCCATGACAGGGGTTGCAGACACAGGCTTGCCAATTTCCTAATCATCTGGTTCCTCAATTATCGGAACCTGTTTGGTGGCTTTGGGAGCTGGGGCAGGTTTGGAGGGCTTTCTGGGCTCCCTTTTTAGGTTCTGGGCAGTCACTTCTAAAGTGCCCCTTGGCTCCACAATTAAAACAATGTCCCCCCTCCTCCGGTCTAGTACCTTTTGGGACTGGGGTGGAGCGGGATACCATGAGAGGCGCTGAAGTGGATCTTCTTGGGGTCTGAGCGGATTCCAAACCTCTAGCAACTAAAAGTAGGGTGTCCAGGGGAACAACCTTATATTCAGGGCGTGCAGCAATGATTCCCTTGCGTATAGAGTCCTTAACACCTTGGACAAACGCACCTGACAGCATTTGTGAATGAATTTTGTCAGTAAGATCAAACCCCAAATCTGTAAACATTTGATACAGTCTTGCATGAAACCTTTCCACTGATTCTCCTTTATCTTGAATAACATCAGTAAGGCCAGCAGCCTGATCTGCAAGTTTGTCCTTAGCCCATTCTTTTAATTGGGTGCAAAAAGTTACTCCAGAGGGGTAATCAACATCACTGTTGAGCTGATCTGTACTGAGGTGTCGGGCCATACTTGGCCAATATGCATCCCCTGCTTTAATAGCACAAATGCTCAATAGATCACGCCATGCGGCTGAATAAGTCTTTTGAATTTGAACTATCCCTCGGTAGAAGGGCATGGGCTGCTTTTCTGGGTCCGGGAGTGATTTCATCAGAGCACTAGCTTGAGTGGGGTTAAAAGCTACATATTTAGGAGGGGCCTGTTCTCCCCGACCCTTGTGGCCGAAGGGATCATCGATAGAACGATGAGATGGGGCTCCCGCAGCAAGTTCCGATGAGACATGGGACACCCTGTCCATCTCGTCATCATCGAATTCTATGATATTGACTCTTCTACGCGGTGCAGGTCCCGCGTGAGGTGAAAGGGTCGGTGGCTGGGAATGAGCCCCAGATGCAGGGGTGGCTAGCGAGTCGTAACCTGGGGACAGGTAGTCGCCGGGAATTACTGGCATCAGGGCTGAACTGGGAGCCGCCATATTGGAGGCGGGGAAAGGAGTTGCTTCAGGATTAAGGGAAGGAGCGGCGGCCATATTTGATATGGGCACTTCCGGGGTAGATTGGGCCGGACTGGGCATGACCGGAACCTGGGGAGTGGCTTGGGGAAAGGGAGGGTAACCGGGGTAGGGCAGGGCCATGGGATATGGGAAGGGGTAGGGCCAGGCAGGGGAGGGCAAAAGAGTAGGGTGGGCAGGTACGGTTAAGGAGGTAGGATATTGGACTGGGGCGGAGCTGGTTATCGGAGGAGACAGGACAGGATTAGTAGGGATGGATGCAGAAAGAGGAGTCGTAGCATGGGAGGGAGGGGTAGTTAGCTGGACGGGTGCTGATGGAAGGGGATTAACCATAGAGAGGGATTGCAGGGAGGAGGCGGCAGATGAGATGTTAGGATTAGGCATGGAAGGAAGCGTGGGGATGGCTGAGGATGATGGGACCGTTAGAGAAAGGGAAGGGGTAAAGAAAGATCCATCAGAATTCAGGACCGGGCAGACAGGGGAGGTGATGGGATGGGATTCGGGAGGATCGGGAGTGGGGAACATAGTCAGCTGGCTATCACCTATGGCTGACTGAACCTTGGGGACGGACATCCCCTGGGCGCCATTTTGGGGCGCTGGCTGAGGGTAAACCCCAGCAACACAATTTTTATGATACACAAACAATTTTACACCTTTGTGATTTACTTCTTCCTCAACCCAACCTTCTAACTGAATAGCCTTCGCTACTCTGTACCATGCTTCAGCAGTCTTTAATAAACCATTATCTGTAAGCTTGCCTTTCATTTCTGCTAGTAACTTGCGCCAACTTTCTGGTTGCAATCTCCCACATGTCGGTACAGCAATTTTACATACTTTTGCAATCTTTTCAACACCTTTAACCATCTCTTCACCCTCTCTGTTCTCTACCAAATCACATGCTAACCAGCCCTTGCTGGGCTTATCTAAATCCTGTCCCATAGTCCCTTTACCCCTATACCAGCGTCCTAGATATAGAGAGAGAGAGGGAAATTTGAACAAGAACGTCTACAATGCTCGACTGCCACCCGAGAATCGTGGGACTTTCTCAGGTGCGTCTTCCCAAAACGTAGACTAGTCACTGAATCCGCCTACCCGGGGTGGTAGACACGGATTGGAGCGAGGTGAGAAGTGTGTGACCAATCACTTCTCTTTTAAGAGGAATGGGAGTGGATAGTATAACAATATAGAGAGTATAGAAAAGATGAAAGGCAAGGAAAAAAAAATCCTTAGAGACAGACACAGGAGTACATGAGACTCCTCTTTAAACAAACAAGACAACAATACAGTTGAAATACAGTGTATGCATCACAGTTCAAATGAAATCAACAGTAATTCCTTTCCTTTACTCATGTGCTTACTCCAAAGTCACCTCCCTCAACCCCGTAGTGCCCCTATAAAACCCACTTATAAGTCTCACTACCACAAATAAACAGAAAAACTGGAATTCCACCAGCCCCCAGCGCTCAGGGCGGCGGTTACCAAGAGAAAACTGGAATCCCCCCAGCCGAAGCTGAGGTTTACCAAAACTGGAATCCCCCCAGCCTCGGTACTCGGGACAGTGGTTACCAAAATTGGAATTCCACTAGCCCCAGTACTCGAAACTGTGGGTTACCACGTGCACAATGAGGCTAGCTAAGCTCTCAGAGTGTCACGAGAAGGATCACAGGAAATTATGAGTCTACACAAAATCCACAGTTCCAACAATCCCCTTTTTCCTTACAGCCACAGCCACGAGGCTCCTAAAAGAGGTAAACAGGCAAAGAAGACCCCCAGGAACGCATCCACAGGTCAACCCCCCTTTTTCCCTACAACCACGGCACCGTGGTTCCTAAAAGGAGTAAAACAGGCAACAGAAGACCCAGGCAAATCCCCTCGGGTCCACCCCCCTTTATCCCAAAAGTGGCAAAATACAAACAGATAGACAGATATACTGAAGACCCAGGCAAATCCCCTTAGGTCCACCCCCCTTTATCCCAAAAAGGGGAAAACAAGCAAGACAGAACCCCAGGCAAATCCCCTGCAGGTCCACCCCCCCTTTATCTCAAAATGGGGAAACAGGCAAACAATTCAAACACAATTCAAACACACCCAGGCAACAGATAGACTAAAATGCAGGTAAACAAATGAGTAACGAGACACCGGGCAAGATATTACCTGTCTTTGATGTCCTCCCGGGAAGCAGTCACAGACACGTGGACGGGTCAATCAAAGGGGCCGGAACATACCGGTGGCTCTGCAGAAGTCTCTACCGTGTACCTGGAGGTGATCAATCTCCTTTCCTTCCCCCTGGATTCCTCCGTCCAACAGCGTCTTCCTTAGGACGGCTCACCGGCCAGACATAGCCCGGTGCCCCACGTTGGGCGCCAAGTTGTTATGGTACTTTTTGCAGTAAACCAAAATGTTTAAATGTCTATCTGTTCCTGTCCAAATCAATAAAATAAATTGCGTATATACGCTGAAGTAATTAAGTCTGACACACAAGGTTCAGGTTAAAATAACTTCGAGGAAATTTATTGGCAAGTGATTAAAAAGCGGACACGCAGGTCCTTTTAAGAGACATTTTACGTCATCATTGCTTATTAGAATATCAGTAAATAAACATCATTAATTGGATTAATTGTCAAGTGTCGGGATTAGTGTCCACCTATCAATATTATTAATTGGCTCAAAAGACTAAGTGGTTAATCCCGTGTCCACCCACCAAGAGGTGGGATTGTTCTGGACACGGGTGGGGGACAAGGGGTCTTGAGCGTCATTTTACACGGTCGGTGATCTCAGGCCTCGTGGCCAGGTGCAAGGTCTCTTATGAATAGAACATTTCATTACTACTGTGTTCGCATGGCCTTCAAATTATACTTTGTTGCAAATCTAAGGAAAAGTCAGCAATTCCTGTGTTAATCATATCTTTATAGAAAATACAGTCTTTGTTCTATTGTATTAGATGTGCTGGGAAATTCTGTCATGTAAGGTGATTTTAAAATGAACAAGTTAGGTTATGAGGACAAAATGGAGGATTGAAGAAGTCAGGTTAGGGGGACAAAATGGAGGATTGTCACAGTATAAAGTTAAAATGGAGTTAGTGCAATAATTGAATACAAATACAATAAGGTTTTTTAAATAATCCCACATCACTACTATGGCCCATTATATCCTTCACTGTTTCTGATTGTTTTACGAGTCTAGGAATGCCAACCTGGAGACGTTTCATTACAGGGTGGATTGCTTGAATCTTATAGGGTAAAGTGATATGATTTTTCTCTTGTTTAAGAAGGTAAATTTTATATCATACATTAAGATAGAGAGCTTTGCGAGTTCCCTCTTTCCCTCTGTCCACCCTTTGCTTCCGCAAAGCTCTCTCGGAATGCAGACTTGAAGACTTTTCATTACAGGGTGAGTTCTATAGGGTAAAGTGATCTGATTTTTCTCTTGTTTAAGAAGGTAAATTTATATATTATATTAAATAGTTAAACCAAGATAGAGAGCTTTGCAAGCTCTCTCCATCCACCCTTTGCATCCGAAGTCAGAGCATAATGCACGTAGGAATCAGCCCGGCTAGCTCAGTCGGTAGAGCATGAGACTCTTAATCTCAGGGTCGTGGGTTCGAGCCCCACGTTGGGCGAGATATGTAATTTTATGTCTCCTTTATTGAAAAAAATAAAAAAAGAAGGAAGGTGCTTACGTTTGGCCTAGGGAATCATAAAAGTCACCATATATTAGAGCAGATTGTATATTTGAAAAACATAGAAGGTGAAGAAACAGGAGTGTAGTTCTTTGGAAAAGTGTGTCAAGCAATTTAATTGTTGTAAGACGATTGAGGAATTCTTACAAAACATTTTAGTAGAGGGAGATTTTCAAATCTAACCATAAACCAGTGGACACAACCTAGCAGGGGAACATGTTAACAAAATGCTACCTTAGAATATAAGGAATTAAGTCATATTATTTCCATAAGAGCAATGAAGCCATTGTTTAAGAAGGCAACTTTATATGGTTCAGTGGAGCTAAATCTCACCTTCCAACATAAGCAACTAGGGTCTATGATCTCTTTCACCATCAGGCCAGGAGAAATGAAACAATCCAAAAGGGGTAGGTTTTCAATGCTAATCACATGTTACTGGACACAGTCTAACTGAATACAATCTAAATTAAACCCCACTGTCAGACAAGAGCTACTATGGCCCATCATTTCCTTCACCATTTCTAATTGTTTTACGACTCTAGAAATGCAGACTTGGAGACTTCTCGTTATGATCCAAAAAGGGGAGATTTTCAAATCTTATCACCTGGACAGAAACTAAGGGATTAAAATCAAAACTAGATCTCACTGTGGAACAAGAGCTACTATGGCCCATTGTATCCTTCACTGTTTCTGATTGTTTTACGAGTCTAGGAATGCCAACCTGGAGACGTTTCATTACAGGGTGGATTGCTTGAATCTTATAGGGTAAAGTGATATGATTTTTCTCTTGTTTAAGAAGGTAAATTTTATATCATACATTAAGATAGAGAGCTTTGCGAGTTCCCTCTTTCCCTCTGTCCACCCTTTGCTTCCGCAAAGCTCTCTCGGAATGCAGACTTGAAGACTTTTCATTACAGGGTGAGTTCTATAGGGTAAAGTGATCTGATTTTTCTCTTGTTTAAGAAGGTAAATTTATATATTATATTAAATAGTTAAACCAAGATAGAGAGCTTTGCAAGCTCTCTCCATCCACCCTTTGCATCCGAAGTCAGAGCATAATGCATGTAGGAATCAGCCCGGCTAGCTCAGTCGGTAGAGCATGAGACTCTTAATCTCAGGGTCGTGGGTTCGAGCCCCACATTTGGCGAGATATGTAATTTTATGTCTCCTTCATTGAAAAAAATAAAAAAAGAAGGAAGGTGCTTACGTTTGGCCTAGGGAATCATAAAAGTCACCATATATTAGAGCAGATTGTATATTTGAAAAACATAGAAGGTGAAGAAACAGGAGTGTAGTTCTTTGGAAAAGTGTGTCAAGCAATTTAATTGTTGTAAGACGATTGAGGAATTCTTACAAAACATTTTAGTAGAGGGAGATTTTCAAATCTAACCATAAACCAGTGGACACAACCTAGCAGGGGAACATGTTAACAAAATGCTACCTTAGAATATAAGGAATTAAGTCATATTATTTCCATAAGAGCAATGAAGCCATTGTTTAAGAAGGCAACTTTATATGGTTCAGTGGAGCTAAATCTCACCTTCCAACATAAGCAACTAGGGTCTATGATCTCTTTCACCATCAGGCCAGGAGAAATGAAACAATCCAAAAGGGGTAGGTTTTCTAATCACTGTGGAACAAGAGCTACTATGGCCCATTATATCCTTCACTGTTTCTGATTGTTTTACGAGTCTAGGAATGCCAACCTGGAGACGTTTCATTACAGGGTGGATTGCTTGAATCTTATAGGGTAAAGTGATATGATTTTTCTCTTGTTTAAGAAGGTAAATTTTATATCATACATTAAGATAGAGAGCTTTGCGAGTTCCCTCTTTCCCTCTGTCCACCCTTTGCTTCCGCAAAGCTCTCTCGGAATGCAGACTTGAAGACTTTTCATTACAGGGTGAGTTCTATAGGGTAAAGTGATCTGATTTTTCTCTTGTTTAAGAAGGTAAATGTATATATTATATTAAATAGTTAAACCAAGATAGAGAGCTTTGCAAGCTCTCTCCATCCACCCTTTGCATCCGAAGTCAGAGCATAATGCATGTAGGAATCAGCCCGGCTAGCTCAGTCGGTAGAGCATGAGACTCTTAATCTCAGGGTCGTGGGTTCGAGCCCCACGTTGGGCGAGATATGTAATTTTATGTCTCCTTTATTGAAAAAAATAAAAAAAGAAGGAAGGTGCTTACGTTTGGCCTAGGGAATCATAAATGTCACCATATATTAGAGCAGATTGTATATTTGAAAAACATAGAAGGTGAAGAAACAGGAGTGTAGTTCTTTGGAAAAGTGTGTCAAGCAATTTAATTGTTGTAAATTAAATTTTATATCATACATTAAGATAGAGAGCTTTGCGAGTTCCCTCTTTCCCTCTGTCCACCCTTTGCTTCCACAAAGCTCTCTCGGAATGCAGACTTGAAGACTTTTCATTACAGGGTGAATTATACTCTTAATCTCAGGGTCGTGGGTTCGAGCCCCACGTTGGGCGAGATGTGTTAACAAATTGCTACCTTAGAATATAAGGAATTAAGTCATATTATTTCCATAAGAGCAATGAAGCCATTGTTTAAGAAGGCAACTTTATATGGTTCAGTGGAGCTAAATCTCACCTTCCAACATAAGCAACTAGGGTCTATGATCTCTTTCACCATCAGGCCAGGAGAAATGAAACAATCCAAAAGGGGTAGGTTTTCAATGCTAATCACATGTTACTGGACACAGTCTAACTGAATACAATCTAAATTAAGCCCCACTGTCAGACAAGAGCTACTATGGCCCATCATTTCCTTCACCATTTCTAATTGTTTTACGACTCTAGAAATGCAGACTTGGAGACTTCTCGTTATGATCCAAAAAGGGGAGATTTTCAAATCTTATCACCTGGACAGAAACTAAGGGATTAAAATCAAAACTAGATCTCACTGTGGAACAAGAGCTACTATGGCCCATTATATCCTTCACTGTTTCTGATTGTTTTACGAGTCTAGGAATGCCAACCTGGAGACGTTTCATTACAGGGTGGATTGCTTGAATCTTATAGGGTAAAGTGATATGATTTTTCTCTTGTTTAAGAAGGTAAATTTTATATCATACATTAAGATAGAGAGCTTTGCGAGTTCCCTCTTTCCCTCTGTCCACCCTTTGCTTCCGCAAAGCTCTCTCGGAATGCAGACTTGAAGACTTTTCATTACAGGGTGAGTTCTATAGGGTAAAGTGATCTGATTTTTCTCTTGTTTAAGAAGGTAAATTTATATATTATATTAAATAGTTAAACCAAGATAGAGAGCTTTGCAAGCTCTCTCCATCCACCCTTTGCATCCGAAGTCAGAACATAATGCATGTAGGAATCAGCCCGGCTAGCTCAGTTGGTAGAGCATGAGACTCTTAATCTCAGGGTCGTGGGTTCGAGCCCCACGTTGGGCGAGATATGTAATTTTATGTCTCCTTTATTGAAAAAAATAAAAAAAGAAGGAAGGTGCTTACGTTTGGCCTAGGGAATCATAAAAGTCACCATATATTAGAGCAGATTGTATATTTGAAAAACATAGAAGGTGAAGAAACAGGAGTGTAGTTCTTTGGAAAAGTGTGTCAAGCAATTTAATTGTTGTAAGACGATTGAGGAATTCTTACAAAACATTTTAGTAGAGGGAGATTTTCAAATCTAACCATAAACCAGTGGACACAACATAGCAGGGGAACATGTTAACAAAATGCTACCTTAGAATATAAGGAATTAAGTCATATTATTTCCATAAGAGCAATGAAGCCATTGTTTAAGAAGGCAACTTTATATGGTTCAGTGGAGCTAAATCTCACCTTCCAACATAAGCAACTAGGGTCTATGATCTCTTTCACCATCAGGCCAGGAGAAATGAAACAATCCAAAAGGGGTAGGTTTTCAATGCTAATCACATGTTACTGGACACAGTCTAACTGAATACAATCTAAATTAAACCCCACTGTCAGACAAGAGCTACTATGGCCCATCATTTCCTTCACCATTTCTAATTGTTTTACGACTCTAGAAATGCAGACTTGGAGACTTCTCGTTATGATCCAAAAATGGGAGATTTTCAAATCTTATCACCTGGACAGAAACTAAGGGATTAAAATCAAAACTAGATCTCACTGTGGAACAAGAGCTACTATGGCCCATTATATCCTTCACTGTTTCTGATTGTTTTACGAGTCTAGGAATGCCAACCTGGAGACGTTTCATTACAGGGTGGATTGCTTGAATCTTATAGGGTAAAGTGATATGATTTTTCTCTTGTTTAAGAAGGTAAATTTTATATCATACATTAAGATAGAGAGCTTTGCGAGTTCCCTCTTTCCCTCTGTCCACCCTTTGCTTCCGCAAAGCTCTCTCGGAATGCAGACTTGAAGACTTTTCATTACAGGGTGAGTTCTATAGGGTAAAGTGATCTGATTTTTCTCTTGTTTAAGAAGGTAAATTTATATATTATATTAAATAGTTAAACCAAGATAGAGAGCTTTGCAAGCTCTCTCCATCCACCCTTTGCATCCGAAGTCAGAGCATAATGCATGTAGGAATCAGCCCGGCTAGCTCAGTCGGTAGAGCATGAGACTCTTAATCTCAGGGTCGTGGGTTCGAGCCCCACGTTGGGCGAGATATGTAATTTTATGTCTCCTTTATTGAAAAAAATAAAAAAAGAAGGAAGGTGCTTACGTTTGGCCTAGGGAATCATAAAAGTCACCATATATTAGAGCAGATTGTATATTTGAAAAACATAGAAGGTGAAGAAACAGGAGTGTAGTTCTTTGGAAAAGTGTGTCAAGCAATTTAATTGTTGTAAGACGATTGAGGAATTCTTACAAAACATTTTAGTAGAGGGAGATTTTCAAATCTAACCATAAACCAGTGGACACAACCTAGCAGGGGAACATGTTAACAAAATGCTACCTTAGAATATAAGGAATTAAGTCATATTATTTCCATAAGAGCAATGAAGCCATTGTTTAAGAAGGCAACTTTATATGGTTCAGTGGAGCTAAATCTCACCTTCCAACATAAGCAACTAGGGTCTATGATCTCTTTCACCATCAGGCCAGGAGAAATGAAACAATCCAAAAGGGGTAGGTTTTCAATGCTAATCACATGTTACTGGACACAGTCTAACTGAATACAATCTAAATTAAACCCCACTGTCAGACAAGAGCTACTATGGCCCATCATTTCCTTCACCATTTCTAATTGTTTTACGACTCTAGAAATGCAGACTTGGAGACTTCTCGTTATGATCCAAAAAGGGGAGATTTTCAAATCTTATCACCTGGACAGAAACTAAGGGATTAAAATCAAAACTAGATCTCACTGTGGAACAAGAGCTACTATGACCCATTATATCCTTCACTGTTTCTGATTGTTTTACGAGTCTAGGAATGCCAACCTGGAGACGTTTCATTACAGGGTGGATTGCTTGAATCTTATAGGGTAAAGTGATATGATTTTTCTCTTGTTTAAGAAGGTAAATTTTATATCATACATTAAGATAGAGAGCTTTGCGAGTTCCCTCTTTCCCTCTGTCCACCCTTTGCTTCCGCAAAGCTCTCTCGGAATGCAGACTTGAAGACTTTTCATTACAGGGTGAGTTCTATAGGGTAAAGTGATCTGATTTTTCTCTTGTTTAAGAAGGTAAATTTATATATTATATTAAATAGTTAAACCAAGATAGAGAGCTTTGCAAGCTCTCTCCATCCACCCTTTGCATCCGAAGTCAGAGCATAATGCATGTAGGAATCAGCCCGGCTAGCTCAGTCGGTAGAGCATGAGACTCTTAATCTCAGGGTCGTGGGTTCGAGCCCCACGTTGGGCGAGATATGTAATTTTATGTCTCCTTTATTGAAAAAAATAAAAAAAGAAGGAAGGTGCTTACATTTGGCCTAGGGAATCATAAAAGTCACCATATATTAGAGCAGATTGTATATTTGAAAAACATAGAAGGTGAAGAAACAGGAGTGTAGTTCTTTGGAAAAGTGTGTCAAGCAATTTAATTGTTGTAAGACGATTGAGGAATTCTTACAAAACATTTTAGTAGAGGGAGATTTTCAAATCTAACCATAAACCAGTGGACACAACCTAGCAGGGGAACATGTTAACAAAATGCTACCTTAGAATATAAGGAATTAAGTCATATTATTTCCATAAGAGCAATGAAGCCATTGTTTAAGAAGGCAACTTTATATGGTTCAGTGGAGCTAAATCTCACCTTCCAACATAAGCAACTAGGGTCTATGATCTCTTTCACCATCAGGCCAGGAGAAATGAAACAATCCAAAAGGGGTAGGTTTTCAATGCTAATCACATGTTACTGGACACAGTCTAACTGAATACAATCTAAATTAAACCCCACTGTCAGACAAGAGCTACTATGGCCCATCATTTCCTTCACCATTTCTAATTGTTTTACGACTCTAGAAATGCAGACTTGGAGACTTCTCGTTATGATCCAAAAAGGGGAGATTTTCAAATCTTATCACCTGGACAGAAACTAAGGGATTAAAATCAAAACTAGATCTCACTGTGGAACAAGAGCTACTATGGCCCATTATATCCTTCACTGTTTCTGATTGTTTTACGAGTCTAGGAATGCCAACCTGGAGACGTTTCATTACAGGGTGGATTGCTTGAATCTTATAGGGTAAAGTGATATGATTTTTCTCTTGTTTAAGAAGGTAAATTTTATATCATACATTAAGATAGAGAGCTTTGCGAGTTCCCTCTTTCCCTCTGTCCACCCTTTGCTTCCGCAAAGCTCTCTCGGAATGCAGACTTGAAGACTTTTCATTACAGGGTGAGTTCTATAGGGTAAAGTGATCTGATTTTTCTCTTGTTTAAGAAGGTAAATTTATATATTATATTAAATAGTTAAACCAAGATAGAGAGCTTTGCAAGCTCTCTCCATCCACCCTTTGCATCCGAAGTCAGAGCATAATGCATGTAGGAATCAGCCCGGCTAGCTCAGTCGGTAGAGCATGAGACTCTTAATCTCAGGGTTGTGGGTTCGAGCCCCACGTTGGGCGAGATATGTAACTTTATGTCTCCTTTATTGAAAAAAATAAAAAAAGAAGGAAGGTGCTTACGTTTGGCCTAGGGAATCATAAAAGTCACCATATATTAGAGCAGATTGTATATTTGAAAAACATAGAAGGTGAAGAAACAGGAGTGTAGTTCTTTGGAAAAGTGTTTCAAGCTATTTAATTGTTATAAGACGATTGAGGAATTCTTACAAAACTTTTTAGTAGAGGGAGATTTTCAAATCTAACCATAAACCAGTGGACACAACCTAGCAGGGGAACATGTTAACAAAATGCTACCTTAGAATATAAGGAATTAAGTCATATTATTTCCATAAGAGCAATGAAGCCATTGTTTAAGAAGGCAACTTTATATGGTTCAGTGGAGCTAAATCTCACCTTCCAACATAAGCAACTAGGGTCTATGATCTCTTTCACCATCAGGCCAGGAGAAATGAAACAATCCAAAAGGGGTAGGTTTTCAATGCTAATCACATCTTACTGGACACAGTCTAACTGAATACAATCTAAATTAAACCCCACTGTCAGACAAGAGCTACTATGGCCCATCATTTCCTTCACCATTTCTAATTGTTTTACGACTCTAGAAATGCAGACTTGGAGACTTCTCGTTATGATCCAAAAAGGGGAGTTTTTCAAATCTTATCACCTGGACAGAAACTAAGGGATTAAAATCAAAACTAGATCTCACTGTGGAACAAGAGCTACTATGGCCCATTATATCCTTCACTGTTTCTGATTGTTTTACGAGTCTAGGAATGCCAACCTGGAGACGTTTCATTACAGGTTGGATTGCTTGAATCTTATAGGGTAAAGTGATATGATTTTTCTCTTGTTTAAGAAGGTAAATTTTATATCATACATTAAGATAGAGAGCTTTGCGAGTTCCCTCTTTCCCTCTGTCCACCCTTTGCTTCCGCAAAGCTCTCTCGGAATGCAGACTTGAAGACTTTTCATTACAGGGTGAATTATACTCTTAATCTCAGGGTCGTGGGTTCGAGCCCCACGTTGGGCGAGATGTGTTAACAAATTGCTACCTTAGAATATAAGGAATTAAGTCATATTATTTCCATAAGAGCAATGAAGCCATTGTTTAAGAAGGCAACTTTATATGGTTCAGTGGAGCTAAATCTCACCTTCCAACATAAGCAACTAGGGTCTATGATCTCTTTCACCATCAGGCCAGGAGAAATGAAACAATCCAAAAGGGGTAGGTTTTCAATGCTAATCACATGTTACTGGACACAGTCTAACTGAATACAATCTAAATTAAACCCCACTGTCAGACAAGAGCTACTATGGCCCATCATTTCCTTCACCATTTCTAATTGTTTTACGACTCTAGAAATGCAGACTTGGAGACTTCTCGTTATGATCCAAAAAGGGGAGATTTTCAAATCTTATCACCTGGACAGAAACTAAGGGATTAAAATCAAAACTAGATCTCACTGTGGAACAAGAGCTACTATGGCCCATTATATCCTTCACTGTTTCTGATTGTTTTACGAGTCTAGGAATGCCAACCTGGAGACGTTTCATTACAGGGTGGATTGCTTGAATCTTATAGGGTAAAGTGATATGATTTTTCTCTTGTTTAAGAAGGTAAATTTTATATCATACATTAAGATAGAGAGCTTTGCGAGTTCCCTCTTTCCCTCTGTCCACCCTTTGCTTCCGCAAAGCTCTCTCGGAATGCAGACTTGAAGACTTTTCATTACAGGGTGAGTTCTATAGGGTAAAGTGATCTGATTTTTCTCTTGTTTAAGAAGGTAAATTTATATATTATATTAAATAGTTAAACCAAGATAGAGAGCTTTGCAAGCTCTCTCCATCCACCCTTTGCATCCGAAGTCAGAGCATAATGCATGTAGGAATCAGCCCGGCTAGCTCAGTCGGTAGAGCATGAGACTCTTAATCTCAGGGTCGTGGGTTCGAGCCCCACGTTGGGCGAGATATGTATTTTTATGTCTCCTTTATTGAAAAAAATAAAAAAAGAAGGAAGGTGCTTACGTTTGGCCTAGGGAATCATAAAAGTCACCATATATTAGAGCAGATTGTATATTTGAAAAACATAGAAGGTGAAGAAACAGGAGTGTAGTTCTTTGGAAAAGTGTGTCAAGCAATTTAATTGTTGTAAGACGATTGAGGAATTCTTACAAAACATTTTAGTAGAGGGAGATTTTCAAATCTAACCATAAACCAGTGGACACAACCTAGCAGGGGAACATGTTAACAAAATGCTACCTTAGAATATAAGGAATTAAGTCATATTATTTCCATAAGAGCAATGAAGCCATTGTTTAAGAAGGCAACTTTATATGGTTCAGTGGAGCTAAATCTCACCTTCCAACATAAGCAACTAAGGTCTATGATCTCTTTCACCATCAGGCCAGGAGAAATGAAACAATCCAAAAGGGGTAGGTTTTCAATGCTAATCACATGTTACTGGACACAGTCTAACTGAATACAATCTAAATTAAACCCCACTGTCAGACAAGAGCTACTATGGCCCATCATTTCCTTCACCATTTCTAATTGTTTTACGACTCTAGAAATGCAGACTTGGAGACTTCTCGTTATGATCCAAAAAGGGGAGATTTTCAAATCTTATCACCTGGACAGAAACTAAGGGATTAAAATCAAAACTAGATCTCACTGTGGAACAAGAGCTACTATGGCCCATTATATCCTTCACTGTTTCTGATTGTTTTACGAGTCTAGGAATGCCAACCTGGAGACGTTTCATTACAGGGTGGATTGCTTGAATCTTATAGGGTAAAGTGATATGATTTTTCTCTTGTTTAAGAAGGTAAATTTTATATCATACATTAAGATAGAGAGCTTTGCGAGTTCCCTCTTTCCCTCTGTCCACCCTTTGCTTCCGCAAAGCTCTCTCGGAATGCAGACTTGAAGACTTTTCATTACAGGGTGAGTTCTATAGGGTAAAGTGATCTGATTTTTCTCTTGTTTAAGAAGGTAAATTTATATATTATATTAAATAGTTAAAACAAGATAGAGAGCTTTGCAAGCTCTCTCCATCCACCCTTTGCTTCCGAAGTAAGAGCATAATGCATGTAGGAATCAGCCCCGCTAGCTCAGTCGGTAGAGCATGAGACTCTTAATCTCAGGGTCGTGGGTTCGAGCCCCACGTTGGGTGAGATATGTAATTTTATGTCTCCTTTATTGAAAAAAATAAAAAAAGAAGGAAGGTGCTTACGTTTGGCCTAGGGAATCATAAAAGTCACCATATATTAGAGCAGATTGTATATTTGAAAAACATAGAAGGTGAAGAAACAGGAGTGTAGTTCTTTGGAAAAGTGTGTCAAGCAATTTAATTGTTGTAAGACGATTGAGGAATTCTTACAAAACATTTTAGTAGAGGGAGATTTTCAAATCTAACCATAAACCAGTGGACACAACCTAGCAGGGAAACATGTTAACAAAATGCTACCTTAGAATATAAGGAATTAAGTCATATTATTTCCATAAGAGCAATGAAGCCATTGTTTAAGAAGGCAACTTTATATGGTTCAGTGGAGCTAAATCTCAGCTTCCAACATAAGCAACTAGGGTCTATGATCTCTTTCACCATCAGGCCAGGAGAAATGAAACAATCCAAAGGGGGTAGGTTTTCAATGCTAATCACATGTTACTGGACACAGTCTAACTGAATACAATCTAAATTAAACCCCACTGTCAGACAAGAGCTACTATGGCCCATCATTTCCTTCACCATTTCTAATTGTTTTACGACTCTAGAAATGCAGACTTGGAGACTTCTCGTTATGATCCAAAAAGGGGAGATTTTCAAATCTTATCACCTGGACAGAAACTAAGGGATTAAAATCAAAACTAGATCTCACTGTGGAACAAGAGCTACTATGGCCCATTATATCCTTCACTGTTTCTGATTGTTTTACGAGTCTAGGAATGCCAACCTGGAGACGTTTCATTACAGGGTGGATTGCTTGAATCTTATAGGGTAAAGTGATATGATTTTTCTCTTGTTTAAGAAGGTAAATTTTATATCATACATTAAGATAGAGAGCTTTGCGAGTTCCCTCTTTCCCTCTGTCCACCCTTTGCTTCCGCAAAGCTCTCTCGGAATGCAGACTTGAAGACTTTTCATTACAGGGTGAGTTCTATAGGGTAAAGTGATCTGATTTTTCTCTTGTTTAAGAAGGTAAATTTATATATTATATTAAATAGTTAAACCAAGATAGAGAGCTTTGCAAGCTCTCCCCATCCACCCTTTGCATCCGAAGTAAGAGCATAATGCATGTAGGAATCAGCCCGGCTAGCTCAGTCGGTAGAGCATGAGACTCTTAATCTCAGGGTCGTGGGTTCGAGCCCCACGTTGGGCGAGATATGTAATTTTATGTCTCCTTTATTGAAAAAAATAAAAAAAGAAGGAAGGTGCTTACGTTTGGCCTAGGGAATCATAAAAGTCACCATATATTAGAGCAGATTGTATATTTGAAAAACATAGAAGGTGAAGAAACAGGAGTGTAGTTCTTTGGAAAAGTGTGTCAAGCAATTTAATTGTTGTAAGACGATTGAGGAATTCTTACAAAACATTTTAGTAGAGGGAGATTTTCAAATCTAACCATAAACCAGTGGACACAACCTAGCAGGGGAACATGTTAACAAAATGCTACCTTAGAATATAAGGAATTAAGTCATATTATTTCCATAAGAGCAATGAAGCCATTGTTTAAGAAGGCAACTTTATATGGTTCAGTGGAGCTAAATCAGGCCAGGAGAAATGAAACAATCCAAAAGGGGTAGGTTTTCAATGCTAATCACATGTTACTGGACACAGTCTAACTGAATACAATCTAAATTAAACCCCACTGTCAGACAAGAGCTACTATGGCCCATCATTTCCTTCACCATTTCTAATTGTTTTACGACTCTAGAAATGCAGACTTGGAGACTTCTCGTTATGATCCAAAAAGGGGAGATTTTCAAATCTTATCACCTGGACAGAAACTAAGGGATTAAAATCAAAACTAGATCTCACTGTGGAACAAGAGCTACTATGGCCCATTATATCCTTCACTGTTTCTGATTGTTTTACGAGTCTAGGAATGCCAACCTGGAGACGTTTCATTACAGGGTGGATTGCTTGAATCTTATAGGGTAAAGTGATATGATTTTTCTCTTGTTTAAGAAGGTAAATTTTATATCATACATTAAGATAGAGAGCTTTGCGAGTTCCCTCTTTCCCTCTGTCCACCCTTTGCTTCCGCAAAGCTCTCTCGGAATGCAGACTTGAAGACTTTTCATTACAGGGTGAGTTCTATAGGGTAAAGTGATCTGATTTTTCTCTTGTTTAAGAAGGTAAATTTATATATTATATTAAATAGTTAAAACAAGATAGAGAGCTTTGCAAGCTCTCTCCATCCACCCTTTGCATCCGAAGTAAGAGCATAATGCATGTACGAATCAGCCCGGCTAGCTCAGTCGGTAGAGCATGAGACTCTTAATCTCAGGGTCGTGGGTTCGAGCCCCACGTTGGGCGAGATATGTAATTTTATGTCTCCTTTATTGAAAAAAATAAAAAAAGAAGGAAGGTGCTTACGTTTGGCCTAGGGAATCATAAAAGTCACCATATATTAGAGCAGATTGTATATTTGAAAAACATAGAAGGTGAAGAAACAGGAGTGTAGTTCTTTGGAAAAGTGTGTCAAGCAATTTAATTGTTGTAAGACGATTGAGGAATTCTTACAAAACATTTTAGTAGAGGGAGATTTTCAAATCTAACCATAAACCAGTGGACACAACCTAGCAGGGAAACATGTTAACAAAATGCTACCTTAGAATATAAGGAATTAAGTCATATTATTTCCATAAGAGCAATGAAGCCATTGTTTAAGAAGGCAACTTTATATGGTTCAGTGGAGCTAAATCTCAGCTTCCAACATAAGCAACTAGGGTCTATGATCTCTTTCACCATCAGGCCAGGAGAAATGAAACAATCCAAAAGGGGTAGGTTTTCAATGCTAATCACATGTTACTGGACACAGTCTAACTGAATACAATCTAAATTAAACCCCACTGTCAGACAAGAGCTACTATGGCCCATCATTTCCTTCACCATTTCTAATTGTTTTACGACTCTAGAAATGCAGACTTGGAGACTTCTCGTTATGATCCAAAAAGGGGAGATTTTCAAATCTTATCACCTGGACAGAAACTAAGGGATTAAAATCAAAACTAGATCTCACTGTGGAACAAGAGCTACTATGGCCCATTATATCCTTCACTGTTTCTGATTGTTTTACGAGTCTAGGAATGCCAACCTGGAGACGTTTCATTACAGGGTGGATTGCTTGAATCTTATAGGGTAAAGTGATATGATTTTTCTCTTGTTTAAGAAGGTAAATTTTATATCATACATTAAGATAGAGAGCTTTGCGAGTTCCCTCTTTCCCTCTGTTCACCCTTTGCTTCCGCAAAGCTCTCTCGGAATGCAGACTTGAAGACTTTTCATTACAGGGTGAGTTCTATAGGGTAAAGTGATCTGATTTTTCTCTTGTTTAAGAAGGTAAATTTATATATTATATTAAATAGTTAAACCAAGATAGAGAGCTTTGCAAGCTCTCCCCATCCACCCTTTGCATCCGAAGTAAGAGCATAATGCATGTAGGAATCAGCCCGGCTAGCTCAGTCGGTAGAGCATGAGACTCTTAATCTCAGGGTCGTGGGTTCGAGCCCCACGTTGGGCGAGATATGTAATTTTATGTCTCCTTTATTGAAAAAAATAAAAAAAGAAGGAAGGTGCTTACGTTTGGCCTAGGGAATCATAAAAGTCACCATATATTAGAGCAGATTGTATATTTGAAAAACATAGAAGGTGAAGAAACAGGAGTGTAGTTCTTTGGAAAAGTGTGTCAAGCAATTTAATTGTTGTAAGACGATTGAGGAATTCTTACAAAACATTTTAGTAGAGGGAGATTTTCAAATCTAACCATAAACCAGTGGACACAACCTAGCAGGGGAACATGTTAACAAAATGCTACCTTAGAATATAAGGAATTAAGTCATATTATTTCCATAAGAGCAATGAAGCCATTGTTTAAGAAGGCAACTTTATATGGTTCAGTGGAGCTAAATCAGGCCAGGAGAAATGAAACAATCCAAAAGGGGTAGGTTTTCAATGCTAATCACATGTTACTGGACACAGTCTAACTGAATACAATCTAAATTAAACCCCACTGTCAGACAAGAGCTACTATGGCCCATCATTTCCTTCACCATTTCTAATTGTTTTACGACTCTAGAAATGCAGACTTGGAGACTTCTCGTTATGATCCAAAAAGGGGAGATTTTCAAATCTTATCACCTGGACAGAAACTAAGGGATTAAAATCAAAACTAGATCTCACTGTGGAACAAGAGCTACTATGGCCCATTATATCCTTCACTGTTTCTGATTGTTTTACGAGTCTAGGAATGCCAACCTGGAGACGTTTCATTACAGGGTGGATTGCTTGAATCTTATAGGGTAAAGTGATATGATTTTTCTCTTGTTTAAGAAGGTAAATTTTATATCATACATTAAGATAGAGAGCTTTGCGAGTTCCCTCTTTCCCTCTGTCCACCCTTTGCTTCCGCAAAGCTCTCTCGGAATGCAGACTTGAAGACTTTTCATTACAGGGTGAGTTCTATAGGGTAAAGTGATCTGATTTTTCTCTTGTTTAAGAAGGTAAATTTATATATTATATTAAATAGTTAAACCAAGATAGAGAGCTTTGCAAGCTCTCTCCATCCACCCTTTGCATCCGAAGTCAGAGCATAATGCATGTAGGAATCAGCCCGGCTAGCTCAGTCGGTAGAGCATGAGACTCTTAATCTCAGGGTCGTGGGTTCGAGCCCCACGTTGGGCGAGATATGTAATTTTATGTCTCCTTTATTGAAAAAAATAAAAAAAGAAGGAAGGTGCTTACGTTTGGCCTAGGGAATCATAAAAGTCACCATATATTAGAGCAGATTCTATATTTGAAAAACATAGAAGGTGAAGAAACAGGAGTGTAGTTCTTTGGAAAAGTGTGTCAAGCAATTTAATTGTTGTAAGACGATTGAGGAATTCTTACAAAACATTTTAGTAGAGGGAGATTTTCAAATCTAACCATAAACCAGTGGACACAACCTAGCAGGGGAACATGTTAACAAAATGCTACCTTAGAATATAAGGAATTAAGTCATATTATTTCCATAAGAGCAATGAAGCCATTGTTTAAGAAGGCAACTTTATATGGTTCAGTGGAGCTAAATCTCACCTTCCAACATAAGCAACTAGGGTCTATGATCTCTTTCACCATCAGGCCAGGAGAAATGAAACAATCCAAAAGGGGTAGGTTTTCAATGCTAATCACATGTTACTGGACACAGTCTAACTGAATACAATCTAAATTAAACCCCACTGTCAGACAAGAGCTACTATGGCCCATCATTTCCTTCACCATTTCTAATTGTTTTACGACTCTAGAAATGCAGACTTGGAGACTTCTCGTTATGATCCAAAAAGGGGAGATTTTCAAATCTTATCACCTGGACAGAAACTAAGGGATTAAAATCAAAACTAGATCTCACTGTGGAACAAGAGCTACTATGGCCCATTATATCCTTCACTGTTTCTGATTGTTTTACGAGTCTAGGAATGCCAACCTGGAGACGTTTCATTACAGGGTGGATTGCTTGAATCTTATAGGGTAAAGTGATATGATTTTTCTCTTGTTTAAGAAGGTAAATTTTATATCATACATTAAGATAGAGAGCTTTGCGAGTTCCCTCTTTCCCTCTGTCCACCCTTTGCTTCCGCAAAGCTCTCTCGGAATGCAGACTTGAAGACTTTTCATTACAGGGTGAGTTCTATAGGGTAAAGTGATCTGATTTTTCTCTTGTTTAAGAAGGTAAATTTATATATTATATTAAATAGTTAAACCAAGATAGAGAGCTTTGCAAGCTCTCTCCATCCACCCTTTGCATCCGAAGTCAGAGCATAATGCATGTAGGAATCAGCCCGGCTAGCTCAGTCGGTAGAGCATGAGACTCTTAATCTCAGGGTCGTGGGTTCGAGCCCCACGTTGGGCGAGATATGTAATTTTATGTCTCCTTTATTGAAAAAAATAAAAAAAGAAGGAAGGTGCTTACATTTGGCCTAGGGAATCATAAAAGTCACCATATATTAGAGCAGATTGTATATTTGAAAAACATAGAAGGTGAAGAAACAGGAGTGTAGTTCTTTGGAAAAGTGTGTCAAGCAATTTAATTGTTGTAAGACGATTGAGGAATTCTTACAAAACATTTTAGTAGAGGGAGATTTTCAAATCTAACCATAAACCAGTGGACACAACCTAGCAGGGGAACATGTTAACAAAATGCTACCTTAGAATATAAGGAATTAAGTCATATTATTTCCATAAGAGCAATGAAGCCATTGTTTAAGAAGGCAACTTTATATGGTTCAGTGGAGCTAAATCTCACCTTCCAACATAAGCAACTAGGGTCTATGATCTCTTTCACCATCAGGCCAGGAGAAATGAAACAATCCAAAAGGGGTAGGTTTTCAATGCTAATCACATGTTACTGGACACAGTCTAACTGAATACAATCTAAATTAAACCCCACTGTCAGACAAGAGCTACTATGGCCCATCATTTCCTTCACCATTTCTAATTGTTTTACGACTCTAGAAATGCAGACTTGGAGACTTCTCGTTATGATCCAAAAAGGGGAGATTTTCAAATCTTATCACCTGGACAGAAACTAAGGGATTAAAATCAAAACTAGATCTCACTGTGGAACAAGAGCTACTATGGCCCATTATATCCTTCACTGTTTCTGATTGTTTTACGAGTCTAGGAATGCCAACCTGGAGTCGTTTCATTACAGGGTGGATTGCTTGAATCTTATAGGGTAAAGTGATATGATTTTTCTCTTGTTTAAGAAGGTAAATTTTATATCATACATTAAGATAGAGAGCTTTGCGAGTTCCCTCTTTCCCTCTGTCCACCCTTTGCTTCCGCAAAGCTCTCTCGGAATGCAGACTTGAAGACTTTTCATTACAGGGTGAGTTCTATAGGGTAAAGTGATCTGATTTTTCTCTTGTTTAAGAAGGTAAATTTATATATTATATTAAATAGTTAAACCAAGATAGAGAGCTTTGCAAGCTCTCTCCATCCACCCTTTGCATCCGAAGTCAGAGCATAATGCATGTAGGAATCAGCCCGGCTAGCTCAGTCGGTAGAGCATGAGACTCTTAATCTCAGGGTCGTGGGTTCGAGCCCCACGTTGGGCGAGATATGTAATTTTATGTCTCCTTTATTGAAAAAAATAAAAAAAGAAGGAAGGTGCTTACATTTGGCCTAGGGAATCATAAAAGTCACCATATATTAGAGCAGATTGTATATTTGAAAAACATAGAAGGTGAAGAAACAGGAGTGTAGTTCTTTGGAAAAGTGTGTCAAGCAATTTAATTGTTGTAAGACGATTGAGGAATTCTTACAAAACATTTTAGTAGAGGGAGATTTTCAAATCTAACCATAAACCAGTGGACACAACCTAGCAGGGGAACATGTTAACAAAATGCTACCTTAGAATATAAGGAATTAAGTCATATTATTTCCATAAGAGCAATGAAGCCATTGTTTAAGAAGGCAACTTTATATGGTTCAGTGGAGCTAAATCTCACCTTCCAACATAAGCAACTAGGGTCTATGATCTCTTTCACCATCAGGCCAGGAGAAATGAAACAATCCAAAAGGGGTAGGTTTTCAATGCTAATCACATGTTACTGGACACAGTCTAACTGAATACAATCTAAATTAAACCCCACTGTCAGACAAGAGCTACTATGGCCCATCATTTCCTTCACCATTTCTAATTGTTTTACGACTCTAGAAATGCAGACTTGGAGACTTCTCGTTATGATCCAAAAAGGGGAGATTTTCAAATCTTATCACCTGGACAGAAACTAAGGGATTAAAATCAAAACTAGATCTCACTGTGGAACAAGAGCTACTATGGCCCATTATATCCTTCACTGTTTCTGATTGTTTTACGAGTCTAGGAATGCCAACCTGGAGACGTTTCATTACAGGGTGGATTGCTTGAATCTTATAGGGTAAAGTGATATGATTTTTCTCTTGTTTAAGAAGGTACATTTTATATCATACATTAAGATAGAGAGCTTTGCGAGTTCCCTCTTTCCCTCTGTCCACCCTTTGCTTCCGCAAAGCTCTCTCGGAATGCAGACTTGAAGACTTTTCATTACAGGGTGAGTTCTATAGGGTAAAGTGATCTGATTTTTCTCTTGTTTAAGAAGGTAAATTTATATATTATATTAAATAGTTAAACCAAGATAGAGAGCTTTGCAAGCTCTCTCCATCCACCCTTTGCATCCGAAGTAAGAGCATAATGCATGTAGGAATCAGCCCGGCTAGCTCAGTCGGTAGAGCATGAGACTCTTAATCTCAGGGTCGTGGGTTCGAGCCCCACGTTGGGCGAGATATGTGATTTTATGTCTCCTTTATTGAAAAAAATAAAAAAAGAAGGAAGGTGCTTACGTTTGGCCTAGGGAATCATAAAAGTCACCATATATTAGAGCAGATTGTATATTTGAAAAACATAGAAGGTGAAGAAACAGGAGTGTAGTTCTTTGGAAAAGTGTGTCAAGCAATTTAATTGTTGTAAGACGATTGAGGAATTCTTACAAAACATTTTAGTAGAGGGAGATTTTCAAATCTAACCATAAACCAGTGGACACAACCTAGCAGGGGAACATGTTAACAAAATGCTACCTTAGAATATAAGGAATTAAGTCATATTATTTCCATAAGAGCAATGAAGCCATTGTTTAAGAAGGCAACTTTATATGGTTCAGTGGAGCTAAATCTCACCTTCCAACATAAGCAACTAGGGTCTATGATCTCTTTCACCATCAGGCCAGGAGAAATGAAACAATCCAAAAGGGGTAGGTTTTCAATGCTAATCACATGTTACTGGACACAGTCTAACTGAATACAATCTAAATTAAACCCCACTGTCAGACAAGAGCTACTATGGCCCATCATTTCCTTCACCATTTCTAATTGTTTTACGACTCTAGAAATGCAGACTTGGAGACTTCTCGTTATGATCCAAAAAGGGGAGATTTTCAAATCTTATCACCTGGACAGAAACTAAGGGATTAAAATCAAAACTAGATCTCACTGTGGAACAAGAGCTACTATGGCCCATTATATCCTTCACTGTTTCTGATTGTTTTACGAGTCTAGGAATGCCAACCTGGAGACGTTTCATTACAGGGTGGATTGCTTGAATCTTATAGGGTAAAGTGATATGATTTTTCTCTTGTTTAAGAAGGTAAATTTTATATCATACATTAAGATAGAGAGCTTTGCGAGTTCCCTCTTTCCCTCTGTCCACCCTTTGCTTCCGCAAAGCTCTCTCGGAATGCAGACTTGAAGACTTTTCATTACAGGGTGAGTTCTATAGGGTAAAGTGATCTGATTTTTCTCTTGTTTAAGAAGGTAAATTTATATATTATATTAAATAGTTAAACCAAGATAGAGAGCTTTGCAAGCTTTCTCCATCCACCCTTTGCATCCGAAGTCAGAGCATAATGCATGTAGGAATCAGCCCGGCTAGCTCAGTCGGTAGAGCATGAGACTCTTAATCTCAGGGTCGTGGGTTCGAGCCCCACGTTGGGCGAGATATGTAATTTTATGTCTCCTTTATTGAAAAAAATAAAAAAAGAAGCAAGGTGCTTACGTTTGGCCTAGGGAATCATAAAAGTCACCATATATTAGAGCAGATTGTATATTTGAAAAACATAGAAGGTGAAGAAACAGGAGTGTAGTTCTTTGGAAAAGTGTGTCAAGCAATTTAATTGTTGTAAGACGATTGAGGAATTCTTACAAAACATTTTAGTAGAGGGAGATTTTCAAATCTAACCATAAACCAGTGGACACAACCTAGCAGGGGAACATGTTAACAAAATGCTACCTTAGAATATAAGGAATTAAGTCATATTATTTCCATAAGAGCAATGAAGCCATTGTTTAAGAAGGCAACTTTATATGGTTCAGTGGAGCTAAATCTCACCTTCCAACATAAGCAACTAGGGTCTATGATCTCTTTCACCATCAGGCCAGGAGAAATGAAACAATCCAAAAGGGGTAGGTTTTCAATGCTAATCACATGTTACTGGACACAGTCTAACTGAATACAATCTAAATTAAACCCCACTGTCAGACAAGAGCTACTATGGCCCATCATTTCCTTCACCATTTCTAATTGTTTTACGACTCTAGAAATGTAGACTTGGAGACTTCTCGTTATGATCCAAAAAGGGGAGATTTTCAAATCTTATCACCTGGACAGAAACTAAGGGATTAAAATCAAAACTAGATCTCACTGTGGAACAAGAGCTACTATGGCCCATTATATCCTTCACTGTTTCTGATTGTTTTACGAGTCTAGGAATGCCAACCTGGAGACGTTTCATTACAGGGTGGATTGCTTGAATCTTATAGGGTAAAGTGATATGATTTTTCTCTTGTTTAAGAAGGTAAATTTTATATCATACATTAAGATAGAGAGCTTTGCGAGTTCCCTCTTTCCCTCTGTCCACCCTTTGCTTCCGCAAAGCTCTCTCGGAATGCAGACTTGAAGACTTTTCATTACAGGGTGAGTTCTATAGGGTAAAGTGATCTGATTTTTCTCTTGTTTAAGAAGGTAAATTTATATATTATATTAAATAGTTAAACCAAGATAGAGAGCTTTGCAAGCTCTCTCCATCCACCCTTTGCATCCGAAGTCAGAGCATAATGCATGTAGGAATCAGCCCGGCTAGCTCAGTCGGTAGAGCATGAGACTCTTAATCTCAGGGTCGTGGGTTCGAGCCCCACGTTGGGCGAGATATGTAATTTTATGTCTCCTTTATTGAAAAAAATAAAAAAAGAAGGAAGGTGCTTACGTTTGGCCTAGGGAATCATAAAAGTCACCATATATTAGAGCAGATTGTATATTTGAAAAACATAGAAGGTGAAGAAACAGGAGTGTAGTTCTTTGGAAAAGTGTGTCAAGCAATTTAATTGTTGTAAGACGATTGAGGAATTCTTACAAAACATTTTAGTAGAGGGAGATTTTCAAATCTAACCATAAACCAGTGGACACAACCTAGCAGGGGAACATGTTAACAAAATGCTACCTTAGAATATAAGGAATTAAGTCATATTATTTCCATAAGAGCAATGAAGCCATTGTTTAAGAAGGCAACTTTATATGGTTCAGTGGAGCTAAATCTCACCTTCCAACATAAGCAACTAGGGTCTATGATCTCTTTCACCATCAGGCCAGGAGAAATGAAACAATCCAAAAGGGGTAGGTTTTCAATGCTAATCACATGTTACTGGACACAGTCTAACTGAATACAATCTAAATTAAACCCCACTGTCAGACAAGAGCTACTATGGCCCATCATTTCCTTCACCATTTCTAATTGTTTTACGACTCTAGAAATGCAGACTTGGAGACTTCTCGTTATGATCCAAAAAGGGGAGATTTTCAAATCTTATCACCTGGACAGAAACTAAGGGATTAAAATCAAAACTAGATCTCACTGTGGAACAAGAGCTACTATGGCCCATTATATCCTTCACTGTTTCTGATTGTTTTACGAGTCTAGGAATGCCAACCTGGAGACGTTTCATTACAGGGTGGATTGCTTGAATCTTATAGGGTAAAGTGATATGATTTTTCTCTTGTTTAAGAAGGTAAATTTTATATCATACATTAAGATAGAGAGCTTTGCGAGTTCCCTCTTTCCCTCTGTCCACCCTTTGCTTCCGCAAAGCTCTCTCGGAATGCAGACTTGAAGACTTTTCATTACAGGGTGAGTTCTATAGGGTAAAGTGATCTGATTTTTCTCTTGTTTAAGAAGGTAAATTTATATATTATATTAAATAGTTAAACCAAGATAGAGAGCTTTGCAAGCTCTCTCCATCCACCCTTTGCATCCGAAGTCAGAGCATAATGCATGTAGGAATCAGCCCGGCTAGCTCAGTCGGTAGAGCATGAGACTCTTAATCTCAGGGTCGTGGGTTCGAGCCCCATGTTGGGCGAGATATGTAATTTTATGTCTCCTTTATTGAAAAAAATAAAAAAAGAAGGAAGGTGCTTACGTTTGGCCTAGGGAATCATAAAAGTCACCATATATTAGAGCAGATTGTATATTTGAAAAACATAGAAGGTGAAGAAACAGGAGTGTAGTTCTTTGGAAAAGTGTGTCAAGCAATTTAATTGTTGTAAGACGATTGAGGAATTCTTACAAAACATTTTAGTAGAGGGAGATTTTCAAATCTAACCATAAACCAGTGGACACAACCTAGCAGGGGAACATGTTAACAAAATGCTACCTTAGAATATAAGGAATTAAGTCATATTATTTCCATAAGAGCAATGAAGCCATTGTTTAAGAAGGCAACTTTACATGGTTCAGTGGAGCTAAATCTCACCTTCCAACATAAGCAACTAGGGTCTATGATCTCTTTCACCATCAGGCCAGGAGAAATGAAACAATCCAAAAGGGGTAGGTTTTCAATGCTAATCACATGTTACTGGACACAGTCTAACTGAATACAATCTAAATTAAACCCCACTGTCAGACAAGAGCTACTATGGCCCATCATTTCCTTCACCATTTCTAATTGTTTTACGACTCTAGAAATGCAGACTTGGAGACTTCTCGTTATGATCCAAAAAGGGGAGATTTTCAAATCTTATCACCTGGACAGAAACTAAGGGATTAAAATCAAAACTAGATCTCACTGTGGAACAAGAGCTACTATGGCCCATTATATCCTTCACTGTTTCTGATTGTTTTACGAGTCTAGGAATGCCAACCTGGAGACGTTTCATTACAGGGTGGATTGCTTGAATCTTATAGGGTAAAGTGATATGATTTTTCTCTTGTTTAAGAAGGTAAATTTTATATCATACATTAAGATAGAGAGCTTTGCGAGTTCCCTCTTTCCCTCTGTCCACCCTTTGCTTCCGCAAAGCTCTCTCGGAATGCAGACTTGAAGACTTTTCATTACAGGGTGAGTTCTATAGGGTAAAGTGATCTGATTTTTCTCTTGTTTAAGAAGGTAAATTTATATATTATATTAAATAGTTAAACCAAGATAGAGAGCTTTGCAAGCTCTCTCCATCCACCCTTTGCAGCCGAAGTAAGAGCATAATGCATGTATGAATCAGCCCGGCTAGCTCAGTCGGTAGAGCATGAGACTCTTAATCTCAGGGTCGTGGGTTCGAGCCCCACGTTGGGCGAGATATGTGATTTTATGTCTCCTTTATTGAAAAAAATAAAAAAAGAAGGAAGGTGCTTACGTTTGGCCTAGGGAATCATAAAAGTCACCATATATTAGAGCAGATTGTATATTTGAAAAACATAGAAGGTGAAGAAACAGGAGTGTAGTTCTTTGGAAAAGTGTGTCAAGCAATTTAATTGTTGTAAGACGATTGAGGAATTCTTACAAAACATTTTAGTAGAGGGAGATTTTCAAATCTAACCATAAACCAGTGGACACAACCTAGCAGGGGAACATGTTAACAAAATGCTACCTTAGAATATAAGGAATTAAGTCATATTATTTCCATAAGAGCAATGAAGCCATTGTTTAAGAAGGCAACTTTATATGGTTCAGTGGAGCTAAATCTCACCTTCCAACATAAGCAACTAGGGTCTATGATCTCTTTCACCATCAGGCCAGGAGAAATGAAACAATCCAAAAGGGGTAGGTTTTCAATGCTAATCACATGTTACTGGACACAGTCTAACTGAATACAATCTAAATTAAACCCCACTGTCAGACAAGAGCTACTATGGCCCATCATTTCCTTCACCATTTCTAATTGTTTTACGACTCTAGAAATGCAGACTTGGAGACTTCTCGTTATGATCCAAAAAGGGGAGATTTTCAAATCTTATCACCTGGACAGAAACTAAGGGATTAAAATCAAAACTAGATCTCACTGAGGAACAAGAGCTACTATGGCCCATTATATCCTTCACTGTTTCTGATTGTTTTACGAGTCTAGGAATGCCAACCTGGAGACGTTTCATTACAGGGTGGATTGCTTGAATCTTATAGGGTAAAGTGATATGATTTTTCTCTTGTTTAAGAAGGTAAATTTTATATCATACATTAAGATAGAGAGCTTTGCGAGTTCCCTCTTTCCCTCTGTCCACCCTTTGCTTCCGCAAAGCTCTCTCGGAATGCAGACTTGAAGACTTTTCATTACAGGGTGAGTTCTATAGGGTAAAGTGATCTGATTTTTCTCTTGTTTAAGAAGGTAAATTTATATATTATATTAAATAGTTAAACCAAGATAGAGAGCTTTGCAAGCTCTCTCCATCCACCCTTTGCATCCGAAGTCAGAGCATAATGCATGTAGGAATCAGCCCGGCTAGCTCAGTCGGTAGAGCATGAGACTCTTAATCTCAGGGTCGTGGGTTCGAGCCCCACGTTGGGCGAGATATGTAATTTTATGTCTCCTTTATTGAAAAAAATAAAAAAAGAAGGAAGGTGCTTACGTTTGGCCTAGGGAATCATAAAAGTCACCATATATTAGAGCAGATTGTATATTTGAAAAACATA
This sequence comes from Pelobates fuscus, assembly GCF_036172605.1. Lineage (NCBI taxonomy): Eukaryota > Metazoa > Chordata > Amphibia > Anura > Pelobatidae > Pelobates > Pelobates fuscus. The sequence goes on from NC_086318.1 coordinate 65,203,395, forward strand.
GAAGGTGAAGAAACAGGAGTGTAGTTCTTTGGAAAAGTGTGTCAAGCAATTTAATTGTTGTAAGACGATTGAGGAATTCTTACAAAACATTTTAGTAGAGGGAGATTTTCAAATCTAACCATAAACCAGTGGACACAACCTAGCAGGGGAACATGTTAACAAAATGCTACCTTAGAATATAAGGAATTAAGTCATATTATTTCCATAAGAGCAATGAAGCCATTGTTTAAGAAGGCAACTTTATATGGTTCAGTGGAGCTAAATCTCACCTTCCAACATAAGCAACTAGGGTCTATGATCTCTTTCACCATCAGGCCAGGAGAAATGAAACAATCCAAAAGGGGTAGGTTTTCAATGCTAATCACATGTTACTGGACACAGTCTAACTGAATACAATCTAAATTAAACCCCACTGTCAGACAAGAGCTACTATGGCCCATCATTTCCTTCACCATTTCTAATTGTTTTACGACTCTAGAAATGCAGACTTGGAGACTTCTCGTTATGATCCAAAAAGGGGAGATTTTCAAATCTTATCACCTGGACAGAAACTAAGGGATTAAAATCAAAACTAGATCTCACTGTGGAACAAGAGCTACTATGGCCCATTATATCCTTCACTGTTTCTGATTGTTTTACGAGTCTAGGAATGCCAACCTGGAGACGTTTCATTACAGGGTGGATTGCTTGAATCTTATAGGGTAAAGTGATATGATTTTCTCTTGTTTAAGAAGGTAAATTTTATATCATACATTAAGATAGAGAGCTTTGCGAGTTCCCTCTTTCCCTCTGTCCACCCTTTGCTTCCGCAAAGCTCTCTCGGAATGCAGACTTGAAGACTTTTCATTACAGGGTGAGTTCTATAGGGTAAAGTGATCTGATTTTTCTCTTGTTTAAGAAGGTAAATTTATATATTATATTAAATAGTTAAACCAAGATAGAGAGCTTTGCAAGCTCTCTCCATCCACCCTTTGCATCCGAAGTCAGAGCATAATGCATGTAGGAATCAGCCCGGCTAGCTCAGTCGGTAGAGCATGAGACTCTTAATCTCAGGGTCGTGGGTTCGAGCCCCACGTTGGGCGAGATATGTAATTTTATGTCTCCTTTATTGAAAAAAATAAAAAAAGAAGGAAGGTGCTTACGTTTGGCCTAGGGAATCATAAAAGTCACCATATATTAGAGCAGATTGTATATTTGAAAAACATAGAAGGTGAAGAAACAGGAGTGTAGTTCTTTGGAAAAGTGTGTCAAGCAATTTAATTGTTGTAAGACGATTGAGGAATTCTTACAAAACATTTTAGTAGAGGGAGATTTTCAAATCTAACCATAAACCAGTGGACACAACCTAGCAGGGGAACATGTTAACAAAATGCTACCTTAGAATATAAGGAATTAAGTCATATTATTTCCATAAGAGCAATGAAGCCATTGTTTAAGAAGGCAACTTTATATGGTTCAGTGGAGCTAAATCTCACCTTCCAACATAAGCAACTAGGGTCTATGATCTCTTTCACCATCAGGCCAGGAGAAATGAAACAATCCAAAAGGGGTAGGTTTTCAATGCTAATCACATGTTACTGGACACAGTCTAACTGAATACAATCTAAATTAAACCCCACTGTCAGACAAGAGCTACTATGGCCCATCATTTCCTTCACCATTTCTAATTGTTTTACGACTCTAGAAATGCAGACTTGGAGACTTCTCGTTATGATCCAAAAAGGGGAGATTTTCAAATCTTATCACCTGGACAGAAACTAAGGGATTAAAATCAAAACTAGATCTCACTGTGGAACAAGAGCTACTATGGCCCATTATATCCTTCACTGTTTCTGATTGTTTTACGAGTCTAGGAATGCCAACCTGGAGACGTTTCATTACAGGGTGGATTGCTTGAATCTTATAGGGTAAAGTGATATGATTTTTCTCTTGTTTAAGAAGGTAAATTTTATATCATACATTAAGATAGAGAGCTTTGCGAGTTCCCTCTTTCCCTCTGTCCACCCTTTGCTTCCGCAAAGCTCTCTCGGAATGCAGACTTGAAGACTTTTCATTACAGGGTGAGTTCTATAGGGTAAAGTGATCTGATTTTTCTCTTGTTTAAGAAGGTAAATTTATATATTATATTAAATAGTTAAACCAAGATAGAGAGCTTTGCAAGCTCTCTCCATCCACCCTTTGCATCCGAAGTCAGAGCATAATGCATGTAGGAATCAGCCCGGCTAGCTCAGTCGGTAGAGCATGAGACTCTTAATCTCAGGGTCGTGGGTTCGAGCCCCACGTTGGGCGAGAAATGTAATTTTATGTCTCCTTTATTGAAAAAAATAAAAAAAGAAGGAAGGTGCTTACGTTTGGCCTAGGGAATCATAAAAGTCACCATATATTAGAGCAGATTGTATATTTGAAAAACATAGAAGGTGAAGAAACAGGAGTGTAGTTCTTTGGAAAAGTGTGTAAAGCAATTTAATTGTTGTAAGACGATTGAGGAATTCTTACAAAACATTTTAGTAGAGGGAGATTTTCAAATCTAACCATAAACCAGTGGACACAACCTAGCAGGGGAACATGTTAACAAAATGCTACCTTAGAATATAAGGAATTAAGTCATATTATTTCCATAAGAGCAATGAAGCCATTGTTTAAGAATGCAACTTTA